>NW_017308362.1:204365-212643 GCF_000935625.1 Nanorana parkeri | reverse complement strand
AAGAAGAAGAAAAAAAAAAGAATTTCTTTTATTTTAATTTTATAAAAAATAAACACTGTATTTAATATACCCGTATTTTTTTTTTTTTACCAAAGACATGTAGCAGAATAAGTTTTGGCCTAAATTTATGAAGAAAGATAATTTATGTGCAATTTTTCATTGCTTAACATAGGGAAAACTGTTTTTTTTTTTTTTTATTTCGCCAATTTTTCCTTTATATAGTAAAAAATAAAAACCCCAGTGGTGATTAAATACCACCAAAAGAAAGCTCTATCTGTCCCCAAAAAAGGGTATAAAATTAATTTTGGTATGGCGTTGCATGACGGAATAAATGTCAGTCAAAGTACCTCAGCGCTGAATACTGAAAAATGGCCTGGCCAGGAAGGGGGTGAAACACCCTGGTCTTCAAGTGGTTAAACTTAAAAAAAATTATTTTATTTTTTTTACCAAAACCGGCCCTAAACGCGTCCAGAACGCGTCTAAAACGCAGCACAACCAACTGCACTGCGTGTGCAGAAACCTGACCGGATCTGGTCTGCATTTGGTGTGAACAAGGCCTAAGACTATAGGATAAAACATTGGTTGCATTTCTCTACAAAGTAACAATACTAATTGAAGTAAAAGACATTACAGTACAGAATTATTTATACAATATCAATCCATTGCTTTAACAATATTTATGTAAAAAATATTGTGTTACATTAATAAATACAGAATGGATATAAAAAATGGATATAAAGAAAAATCACATAAAAAGGTCCACATAACAACTGGCAATCCATCTACCCCCTATTAAAAAAATTGGCAATCCATCTATCCCCTAGTGATATTAAAATATACATAAATATTTATCAGTGAAAGATCTGCCTATCATGTATATGCTTATCATAAAATTCATAAATAACCAACAAAATAAGAACTCACAAAATAATTATCGGGCATATAAATCAATTATTAGTTATTGCTTAAAAAAGCAGTTGAGATCAAAATCAATATTTAATCCATTGGGAAATAAGATATTCAAGGCAAATATCCACTTGGATTCATTTCTAGAGACTTCCCCTTTTTAGATTAGAACCCCTCCAGTGGCTACCTATTTGATCAATACCTATGATTTTTAGACCTCTAGGATCTTTGTTGTGAAAGAGTTTGAAATGTCTCGAAAGACTGTCCTCATCAAAGCCATATTCTATCATCTTTATATGTTCCTCAATCCTCTTCTTTAGTTATCTGGCGGTCCTTCCAACGTATTGCTGTCCACAAGGACACTCCAGAAGGTAGGTGACATACTGTCTATTACAAGAAATTAAATTCTTAATTTTAAATGTTTTTGCTCCTGTAGTCCTACAACCTACAACCAATACAGCATCTACAGGGCTAGAAGCCTACTCCTTCAAACAAAGTGACAGTGCGTTTAGGTGGTTCTAAAACATTTTTGGCCAATTTGTTCCCCAAGGTCGGGGCCCACCTATAGATAATTCTAGGTTTAGTAGGAAGCAGGGAGCCCAAAATCTTGTCTTTTTTTTAGAATCTTACAATGTTTTTTTTTTAAAATAAGCTCTATCTCTTTATGTTGTACCGAGTATTCTGTAATAAAAGAAACAGGGAATGCATAATTGATTTTTTTTCTTTGGGTATTAATATCGATTTAATTTCGATATTTCTTATAACCCTTTTCTAGAAATCTGTCCTGTAATATTTCAGATTGTGCCATGTAATCTTCTGGTCTACTGCAGTTACGTTTAACTCGAATAAATTGCCCTTTAGTATGGCATTTATCCAATTAGTGTGGGGACAACTGCCTATAGGGATGTAACCATTTTTGCCTGTTGTTTTAAAATCTGTTTTGGGATGTATTTTATTTCTCTTTAGAAAGATATCAAGGTCTAAAAAGTGGATTTTGTTATTGCTAATATTTTTAGTAAAACATAAACAATAATCATTCTAATCCAGAGTTTTTTAAAATTCTTCCAAGGGATGTAAATCTTCCCAGACGATTATAATATTGTCTATAAATCTCTTTCAAATCTTTAACCACTTGCTGACCGGGGTATTAAACCCCCTTTCTGTCCAGGCCATTTTTCAGTATTCAGCGCTGCAGTAATTTGACTGACAATTATTCCGTCATGCAACGCTGTAATAAATGAATTTTATACCATTTTTTAGGGACAGATGGAGCTTTCTTTTAGTGGTATTTAATCACCACTGGGGTTTTTATTTTTTACTATATAATGGAAAAAGAACCAAAAGGTTTGGAAAAAAAACTATTTTCCCTACTTTTGTTATCAAACATGTATCAGCACCCAAATTTTTTGGTAAAATATAAAATACGTGGTCATGTCGGGTAAATAGAACCAAACATGTCAAGCTTTAAAATTGTGTGCACCCGCTACATTGTCCATAGGCGACAAGTTAAAACCTTTTACCGCTCATCAGTTTAGTATTATCGGTAATTAATGGCGCTAGAATTATTGCTCGCACTCCGAGGTTCGCTGCGATATGTAACATGTGTGGCGTAATGTTTGTTTTCGCGTATTTACGTTTGTACAGTAAGTGCGTGCATGTGGGGTCGGGGGAATTAAAACTTTTTTTCTTTCAAAGTATTTTATTAAAAAATTTCAATATACAATGACGCCATTAAAAAAAAAACCCACACCTGAGGCAGAGAAA
Organism: Nanorana parkeri; assembly: GCF_000935625.1. Classification (NCBI taxonomy): domain Eukaryota; kingdom Metazoa; phylum Chordata; class Amphibia; order Anura; family Dicroglossidae; genus Nanorana; species Nanorana parkeri. Next base: position 209,973 of record NW_017308362.1, on the reverse strand, counting down.
GGTTCCATCAGTAGCCAATCTGGAGTGTATCCCTGGTCATATACAGAGGAGAGCTGTGCCACCCGTGCTGCCTTATAATAGTGTAAAAGATTAGGGACACTCAATCCCCCAGACCTTTTGGAGCAATGTAGTGCCATTTTCGGAAGTCTAGGATGCTTTCCGTGCCTGATAACTTTAATCATTGAGGATTGGAATTTCAAGATATCTGGCCTAGGTATAGCCACAGGTAAGGCCCGAAAGTAATATAAAATCCTGGGGAGCAGTGTCATTTTTACTGCATGAATGCAGCCAAACCACTGGCGGAACAACCAGGGTCGCAGTGGTCATAATTGCGACCGGGGCCTGGTGTTCCACCACTACAAAACCCCCAAGCTTCCGGTATTCTGCATTGATGTATGATGATTATACAGTAATGCAGAATAGCACCAACTATGTAGGACTACAAGTCCCAACAATGCATTATAGTGGGGTTGGGGGGGTGCTGGTGGCATTCTGCATAGCTGACTTATTATAATGTATTGCTGGCACTTGTAGTCCCGCATAGCTGGTGGTATTCTGCATTGCTGTATGATGATTATACAGCAATGCAGAATAGCTCCAACTATGTACGACTACAAGTCCCAGCAATGCATTATATTTTTAAGTAGGGATACACCACTGCCAATACTGGGAAAATGAAAATGAAAATACTAAATGCAGATACTGGTGTTCTGTCGAGAACGCCGATGTAGTCGAATTTGCCGACCTCAGCATCTGCGCTTACACACAGACCAGCATTGTTGAGGGAACAGGGATTCATTTACAAAGTATTTTGTTTTAAATTGTTAATTGTGACCGTTAATAATATTCCATCCATCATTCACTGCCATGGACGGCATATTATTAACGGTCACAATTAACCATTACAAACAAATACTTTGTAAATAAATGCCGGTTTCCTCGGTAATCTCGTCTGTACTTAAGCGCAGATACTGGGTCGGCGTTCTCGACAGAACACCGCACTAAAATTTTAAACAAGCGGCTGCCCGAGGTCTCGCACTTAATGGGACCTCGGCAGCCTTCCTGTTAACCATGCGGTGTCATGGCGGCTGGGGGGGGACCTTCATGGTTTCTTGCACCGGGGCCCTGAAGGTTCTAGTTACGCCTCTGGGCCAAACCATGACAAATTACAAGAGTCCCATCGAGACATATCTTCTCAAAGCTGGCGAAACAAGGGAGTATAATTTTTTTTGTACAACTGGGAGAAGACAGGGGCAAGATGAATCCCTAGATCCTGCAGGGCGTCCATGCACCAGGTGAAGTCAAAATTATTGGGTAACCTAGATCACAAATCATAAGGTGAATTAATATCAAGAGCTAATGCTTTAGATGTGTTAACTCGTAGTCCAGAGACTCCAGCAAATTGATTCAATAGTGTCAGGACATTAGGGAGCGTAGTCAATGGAGAAGTGATAAATAAGAGCAGATCATCTGCAAATAGAGCGCAATTATTATTCTGACTCCGATTGTTGTGATAGCGATGTATCCCTTGTTGAGACCTCTATGTCTGGCCTGTATAAGCAGATTCAATCACTGAGGACATTCATTGTCAGATAGCTGAACTCACCAATACCGTGTTCATCCACAAAGGTTGCTTTATTCTGTACGTGCAGACAACAGGATAACAGCGATGAATGGTTACAGTATTATGCGGTCAAAAGATGATGCCTTTCCTACGGTACTATGCAGAGTACATGTGTCCTGATTGCATGTGGCTGTTAGCTGTGGCCATGACACAGGAAATACTGACCAACAAGAAGAAGGGTGGGGCTTACATACAGAGGAAATATGTCATCACATGAGGAAAGGAATACAGAAAAAACAGGTGCATTATCACCAAAGGCCACTAGATGGCAGCATAGGAACTAACATATAAAACGTCCATAGAAAATGGTATAGAGAAAACAATCTATTTAAAACTTCTACTAACATTAATGTTCTATGCCCCATTGGGGCGGCACACTTATGTTCCTGTCCACCACAACTCACCCCCTTAATGTTTATATTAGTACGAATAACAATGGCCAAAGGCTCAATCAAGTCAAAGACAGCCTTGACGTGTGCCCTGAAAAATATCTATCAGATCCGAAAGGTGGCCCTGTAGTTTAATTTGTGCTGATGGAGTGGCGTATAGTGCTCGCAACGTGCTCAGAAAGAGAGGGCCAAAACCCTGTCTATCCAGCAATGGAAATAGATGGATGTTTTTTTAGTGTTTTTTTTTTTTAATGTAGGACTTTAATTTATTTTTTTAACACTTAACTTCTAGCCCCCTATGTGATAGCCAATATACACTGACAGGTCCTCTTTATGGAGACAACAGGGTCTCTAAGACCCCTAATGACACCTCTGGACCCCCAAAGAAGCTGATGAAGCAGAGATCTGCTTCACCAGCTTATTTTTTGGCTCTCAGCCAGAGAAATGACAGCTAAAGGCGGAAGTGATGTAATATACTGTACATCGTTTCCGCCTTTAGAGAGAGAAAGGGGGGAGAGAGCAGCGGTGGGGGAAATGCTGATCTCTCCTCCTTCTCAGTACTGGCAGTCGCTGTGCCGGTTCCAGGCTTGCAGGAGGGACCGCGCAGCCCGGGATAAGCAGCAGCGATGGGGGGGGGGGGGGGGGGCGCAGCAGCAGAGGGGGGGTCCACATAACATGCACATACAAGTGATGGGCTGGCTTTAGAGCTGGCCGATCGCATGTATATAACAGCCGGTAACGGCTGTTTAGACTCCCGCCAGGGTCCTGTACTGGCGTGCCCGCTAGGGGGCTCACGCAACCAGGAAGTATATCATGTAAATGTACATCCACTCGCTGGGAAGCATCCACCGTCCGCCCGTAATTTTACAATGTGCGGACGGCAAGGGGTTAAACCTCTCCATTGTTTCCTAAAAATAGGGGCAAAGTTAGCCCCCATAGCAACTCCCCTTTCTTTCGTCAGTAAACCTGTATGTACCAGAAGAAGTTTTGTTTTCATTGCAAAATCAATACAACTTAATAAAATGTATTTTAGTAATCTGGTGGTCCCTCCAACGTATTGCTGTGGACAGGAATAAGTTGGAAGGACCACCAGATAACTAAAGAAGAGGATTGGGGAACATATAAGGATTATAGAATATGGCTTTGATGAGGACAGTCTTTCCAGACATTTCAAACTCTTTGACAACAAAGTTCCTAGAGATCTAAACATCATAGGTATTGATCAAATAGGTAGGGGTTCTAATCTAAAAAGGGAAGTCTCTAGAAATGAATCCAAGTGGATATTTGCCTTGGATATCTTATTTCCCAATGGATTAAATATTGATTTTGATCTCAACTGCTTTTTTAAGCAATAACTAATAATTGATTTATATGCCCGATGATTATTTTGTATATTGTGAGTTCTTATTTTATTGGTTATTTATGAATTTTATGATAAGAATATAAATGATAGGCAGATCTTTTACTCATAAATATTTATGTATATTTTAATATCAATAGGGGATAGATGGATTGTCATTTTTTATAGGGGTAGATGGATTGCCAATTGTTATGTGGACCTTTTTATGTGATTTTTTATATCCATTTTTTATATCCATTCTGTATTTATTAATGTAACAAAAAATGTTTTACATAAATATTGTTATAGCAATGGATTGATATTGTATAAATAATTCTGTAATGTCTCTTACTTCAAATAGTATTGTTACTTTGTAGAGAAATGCAATGAATGTTTTATACTATAGTTTTTTTCCATTACTGTTGAACTATAGAGACATCTACTGGTAGAATAAAATTACTACACCTACTAGTTGTAATAATGGACAATAGTATATATATATAGTGCACAAGTTGTTTTGTGCAATAAATGAAAATGTCTCAGAAATGAATCATTTTTGGGTCACGACTTCATGACCAAGGAAAAATGTGGGTCCCGAGGTTACACAGGTTGAGAACCACTGCTGTAGATAATGCATTATAGCTTCAGCGTGGTCTGCCGTCCTTTGAGAACACCCTGAGTGACAAAATGCGCCAGGGGCGAATCTTGCTGAGAATATTCTGATCCGGAAATCCCTGAGGAGTGAGCGCTCTGGGGGAGGATCATTTTATTTACTGTTTACCGTCTAAATTTAAACAGAGCTCATGTGAGTAGGGCTTATTTATTCTCAATAAACTTTGTCAAGTTCTTACTGCACATGAGCTGTCTTTTATTGCCTTTTTAATATGGCGATGTGAGTGGAGGCTGATCAAGCAAACTGACTGCGCAGTGTAGAGGAGTACATGATTCAGAGTTGGGAAGATAGCTGTGGTTGAATACAACACTATATCACATGTGATTTGATCGTCTTACTCTGGTGAGTGCGGATAAGAATGCTTCCTTTCCGGCACGGGGAGGGTGAGTTTATTTTCATCACTTGAAAAAGGTGGAAATCCAATGGTGTAGATCATTTAAGATTGGATATTTATTTATTTTTTATGTAATATTATTACTTTTACTACACTTATGAAGAGATATTTATTGAATATTATAACTTGTTATGTTTGAAAATTATTTTTAGGGATTATATATTGATTTATTTATAATACATTTTGATGCACTTAAATCAAAATTTCTGTTATTGAGACACTGTAGTTAAACTTGTGTATACTGTGAGAAGGAATTAATGTTGTCACGTCATTGGTAGCGCTTCTTATGATATAATCAAATACATAGAAGAGAATTTATCAAAGCTGGAGCAGAGAAAATCTGGTGCAGCTGTGCATGGCAACCAATCAGCTTCTCTCTTTCCTTTTCAAATCTTAACTGAACAGATTTAAGAGAGAAGCTGACTGGTTGCCATGCACAGATGCACCAGATTTTCTCCAGTTTTGAAAATTCCCTCCAAAGTGTATTATTTCACAGAAAAATGCCACAAAAATTGTACAGTTGAAGCATACTATGTAAGCAGCTCTATTTGGCTGCAGTGTAAAAGAGAGAGCGACAGGTTTTACTGTGAATTAAAAATTAAAAAATATAATTACAGAGACTATAGCGATTATTGTACAGACTCTATGACAACTATGTAAGCAGCTTTAATAGTCCACAATTTAAAGGGAGAGACCAGACAGGTTTTATTTTGAAATAAAAATTCAAAATGTATTTCCAAGGAAACAGTCAAAAGTATTGTACAAGAGGCAAGATGGCTGCGGGCAGATGTGAACGTTTGAGAGCACGCTGAGAGCTCCGGCGTCTAACCCAGGAGAATGATAATCAGTAGATAAGAGAGGAAGGAGGATCAGCTCTGAAAGCCCTGCATAGCCCCAGCTAACAAGGAATGAAACTGAAACTAAACTGATACAAGAGACAGAAGACTCTGCAACTTCACACCTGATATGTCCCCTACTATTGTATGGGCGGCCCATAAGGCGACAATTCCGGGCCGACAATTCCGGGCCGACACGGAACTTCAACTTTTATCTCGGGCTCATAAGCAGAATCCCTGGATAAAACTAGATTAGAATTGAACTTGTTACTAACTACTAAAGTGGAAAAAAGTCTTCGATGGTCAGATAACAAATATTATGTCCATAAAGACAAAATTGGTACCCTCTTAGC
>NW_017308362.1:176265-204035 GCF_000935625.1 Nanorana parkeri | reverse complement strand
TTCTCCTCATTGTTTTAGGGGATGTGCACACTCGGGCACGATATATCACATATGGTGGGAATGCCCCAAATTGAGACCTTTTTGGAACCGGCTTTATGCTCTAATATTTAGGGTTACTGGGGTGAGAGTCCCACGAGATCCCCAATATGTGTTGCTGAATTGCCCGATTCCAGGACTGTCTAAAGCTTTGGATAAATTAATTACTTTCTTTCTGTTGGCAGCCAAAATAACCATAGCTAGGGCTTGGAAAACACCAACAATTCCATTCCACTTGGTCAAACAAAAAATGTCGTGGATTATGGTCCATGAGAAACTTCACAGCATCCTCCAAGATAATAAAAAAAGTTTTGAATTGACCTGGACCCCCTGGTTGTTATATACAGGGGTGCTGGAAACCGGGTAATTTTCATTGTACAACTTTTCTGGAATTTTTCTCTGGGGACTATGTTTAAGGTTTAAGTAGATGTTGGGCTATTTGGTCGGGGATGGAGCTACTCTTTTCGGACTCTTAAGCTGTTCTGCTTCCTCTAGTATCTATTTCCTTTTCCTCTTTTTGTCTGTTTTTTTTTTCTTTATGCTCGCACATGTGAGCCGTTTAGTACATAGATGTTGGACAGAAAGTCTTCTATTGATATAGATATGGAGGAGATCATAACAAATGTTTGCTTCAGACATAGGCGGATCCCTAGGTCAGATATTCCTCTCAGACTGTTCTGATTTTTGATTTTGGTGATGAGGGATAAATTGGCAAGAATAGGTGGATAGATATGTTCTGTTGTACAGAACTATTATATATTGTATGTATGGCCTCTAGTGATCCCCTCCTACTACTTGATTATGCTAATGTGGAAGAAACTGTAATGCAATTGTATGCTATACTGATTGTGCATCATGTGCTATTTTATTGTTTTATTGTACTTTGGAAAATTAATCAAATACTTTGAAAGATAAAAGTATTGTACAAGACTTTCTGCACAGTATGTAAACAGTTTTACTGGAAACCCTGACTTTTACAAGGAGAGGGGTGGCACAAAAGAAACCCCCATTATTGGCCCTTCTAAGCCATCTAACCACAGTTCAAAGGCCAGGAAGTACATTATTGGTAATATGTTGATATAGTAGCAAATGGCCGCATTAGTTTGCCATTTTCCTGAATTGAATTCGGTGGAGCACAAATCTGTATTTACTGCAGAAAGGAATTTGGCTTAGTCACCAATAGTTCCACTAAAATGCCTGTAAAGATGAGCCTATGTAAAATCAACAAAAGAAAGAGGCCACTTTTTCTTTGAGGTCTGATGCCATCTGGTGGTATTAGCTAGTAGGTGTATTATCTCTGTTTGACCTTACTTGGAAATGTATAGTAATGCAGCATTTATTTTTACTGGTTGAAAAAACAACAATAGCAACAGGGAACATTGCAAAATATGTGCAAATAGCACAATATGCCACTGTTACCAGGATATTAAATGCACTATTTATTATTTCCCAGCAGTTAAAGGGCAAGAATAACAGTACTCGTAAGGGCTCATTCACACGGTGGTGCACATACGTACATTGTACACATTCATGCAGAAACCTGCGTCCAGGAGGGACTCATATGCAGACCATCAAACACACCAGCTGTCCCTCTGGGGAGGAGGTTTCTATGAGAAATGCTGTATGGCTGTGCATGTTTGTGTGAATGAGGCCTTACATTTTACATTGGGAAGAATATATGTTAAATGGTTAGTCTACTTAAAGGTAATGCTTCAGTTATAGAGGGTAGTAATGAGTGATCCCAGCAAAATTTAGATTAATCTGAACTTCCTGGCATTTTTTCCTAATTAAATTCTGACCACTATAGAGTTAATAGGAAAGGTATTTAAAAAATACATAGATATTAGGGATGCATTGATACTAATACTGGTACTCACCCAAATGCTCCAATACTTACACCGATACCGTAACGTCTGGTCAGAGTGACAATCCCTCTGACTGGCAGTGCCGTGAGGGAACATGGAGCTGCCTTCATGCTGCCTAGCTACACTGCCTCGTGAGTCCCTGGCCTCAAGGATCTTACAATCTAATTTCCACATCTCGGATGCAAACAGGGCCGATTTAGACAGGAGCCAATTAAGCTGGAGCCTTCCAGCATGTTTTTGGAGTGTGGAGGGGACGGGGCATAGAAACCAGAGTAAACCCACACAAGCACAGGAAATACATGAGAACTCCTGCAGGGCTGCAAGGCAGAGGTACCAACCACTAAGCCACTGCACTGCCCATAGACAGAAGCAACACCCAATCCACTATTATATGAATCAGATCAGTTGAAAATAGGTATTTTTTCAACCGCACATTTTTTTATTAAGCGGTGCTAGACCTGTTTTGAATGGCATATAGAAATTGATCAGTAGATTGCTAAAGCTGTCCCCATTCTTGCTGAGGCAAAATCGTCCTGCCCCTTGCCTGTATCTTGTGTCTATACATTAGGGGTTGTTCTTTCTGATTAAAACAATCTTGCCACTGGCCAAATTTAGTATCTTCAAATTTAGTATCTTATTATATTATTATATTACAATATAAGGTCCCTATTTCACATGCATACATATGAGGGCCGATATTGACAAGAGCCAATTAACCTTCCAGCATGTCTTTGGAGTGTGGGAGAAAACCAGAGTACCCAGAGGAAACCCACACAAGCACAGGGACAGAGGCGGCTCTAGAGTTTGCGAGGCCTTAGGCGAAACCTAAACATGAGGCCCCACTCAGGCCTGTGGGGTCTTACCAGGGCTCTGTGGGGTTTAACCAGGCTGGTGAGACCCCGCAGAGCCCTGGTGAGACCCCACAGAGCCCTGAATAAATTAGGGCTCTATAGGGTTTTACCAGGGCTCTGTGGGGGGTCTCACCAGTCTTGGTGAAACCCCACAGAGCCGTGGGGAGACCCTACAAAGCCCTGATTTAATCAGGGCTCTGTGGGGTCTCACTGGGGCTCTGTGGGGTCTCGCCAGGGCTCTGTGGGGTCTAACCAGTTTGGTTAGACCCCACAGAGCCCTGGTGAAATACCAAAGAGCCAACCAGGGTAGGGTCCCAACATGGTTCTGTGGGGTTGAACCAGGGCTGGTGAAACCCCACAGAGCCCTGGTGAGACCCCACACAGGCCCGGTTAAACCAGGGCTCTGTAGGGTCTCACCAGCACCAGGGCTCTGTAGGGTCTCATCGCCAGCCTGGTTAGACCCCTCAGAGCCCTGGTGAAACCCCAAAGAGCCCTAGTGAGACCTCAAGAAGCACTGGTAAAACCAGTTCTCCGCAGGGTCTCACCAGGACTCTGTAGGGTGCCACCAGCACCAGGGCTCTGTAAAGCTCTCTAGGGTCTCACCAGGGCTCTTTGGGGTCTCACTAGAGCATCAGGGCTCTGTGGAGCCTCACCAAGGTTCTGGGGAGTCTAGCAGCCTTGTTAGACCCACAGAGCCCCGGGCAGACCCCACAGAGCTCTGGTGAGACCCCACAGAGCCCTAGTTAAACCTGTAGGGTCTCACCTGGGCTGTGTATGGTCTCACCAGCATCAGGGCTATGTGGGATCTCACCAGCCTGGTTAGACCCCACAGAGCCCCGTGAGACCCCAAAGAGCCCTGATTAAATCAGGGCTCTGCAGGGTCTCATCAGGGATCTGTAGAGTTTTGCCAGGGCTCTGTAGGGTCTCGGCAGGGCTATGTAGGCTCTCACCACCCTGGTAAGACCCCTCAGATCCCTGGTGAGGCCCCACAGTGCCCTAGTTAAACCAGGGCTCTGTGGGGTCTTACCAGGGCTCTGTCTGGTTTCACCAGGGTGAGATGGGGTCTCACCAGCACTAGGCCCCTGTGGGGTCTCACCAGGGCTATGTGGGGTCTCACGAGCCTGGTTAGACCCCTTCAGGGCCCTGGTGAGACCCCACAGAGCCCTGGTTAAACCAGGGCTCTGTGGGGTCTTACCAGGGCTCTGTCTGGTTTCACCAGGGTGAGATGGGGTCTCACCAGCACTAGGCCCCTGTGGGGTCTCACCAGGGCTATGTGGGGTCTCACGAGCCTGGTTAGACCCCTTCAGGGCCCTGGTGAGACCCTACTGGTTAAACCAGGGCACTGTGGGTTCTCACCAGGGCTCTGTCTGGTCTCACCAGGGCGAGATAGGGTCTCACCAGCACCAGGGCTCCGTAGGGTCTCACCGGTGCTCTGTGGGGTCTCAACAGCCTGGTTAGACCCCATCAGGGCCCTGGTGAGACCCCACAAAGCCCTGGTTAAACCTGGACTCTGAGGGGGCCTCACCAGGGTAGATGGGTTATGTGGGGTCTCATCAGGGCTCTGTGGGTTCTAACCAGCCTTGTTAGTCCTGCAGAGCCCAGGGTCAGGGTTTTGTGGGGTCTCATCAGGGCGAGATCCCAAAGAGCCCTGGTTAAACCAGGGCTCTCGCCAGCTTTCCACAAGGCTCTCCAGGCTGCCATTCCAGTACTGTCTGTGCTGGCCGTGTCTTGCGGGCGTCTCCATCAGCTTCTGCAGTTAAACTCCGCCCTCCCAGCCAGAGATCCTCGTGTGGTGGATGCGAGGGGTGAGGTCTCTTCTCATTGGCTGGTGGGCGGAGCTACGTGCAGAAGACAGAGCCGATGGTCCGCACCAACAATTGAGGTAACGGATGAGCTCTCAGCCCTGTCACTGTCAAACTGAGAGTCTCAGATTGACAGCTACGGAGATGAGAGCTCACAAAGCTACCTGGCTGCCGTTCTGACAGGGCAAACTAGGTGGCCGCGAGGCCCTCAGGAGCACAAGGCCTGAGGCAACCGCCTAATTTGCCTAATTAAAGAGCCGCCTCTGCACAGGGAGAACATGCAAGCTCCTTGCAGATAGTGTCCTGACTGGCATTTGAACCAGGGGCCCTTAGTACTGCAAGGGAGAAATGCTAACCACTATAAGTGGGGAGAGAACCACAGCAATTGCCGCTCTCAGGGAATCTGCCGCTCCAGGCAAACGCCTTGTTTGCCTCGCGGCAGATACGAAGCTCATGCATCTTTCTCAGCTTCACCCAATTTTTAACTGTGTGGCTTTTGGGCAATTGCTGCATATCTTTGAGCAAATGCACAGCTTGCTTGGATTGCCTATAAAATGGTGTCGTAAACATGATGATAATTTTTTGTGCATTTCATGAACGTGCAAAATTGCACAATTTTTTTGTGCTACAGTTGTGTGAGTGTGGGCTTAAACTGTTCCCCCAAGAGCAAGAGCCGCTCCAAACACAGACACAAGGCACAGACAGGTGTTTTCCCCCAACAGTTTACAGTGTCAGCACTCAGATGATACAGTTGTGTAACCTGGCCAGCAGCAGCAGGGCAGGTTGGCATCACGGCCGGTTCACACCACAAACAGTGCGTTCAAGAGCGGTCAGGCTCTGAAACGCACTGTATCGCACTCTGGCAGCATTTTTGCAGATCGCACTGAACCAGACCGCAGGCAATGTGCCACGTGTTCGGGTGCAACGATCGCACTGCAGGCGGGGGCCTGGCTGCGATGTTTATGGTGTGAATTTGCCGTCAAGGAGAACAGGCCTTATGAGTCATTTTTTTTTTTTTATATATTTTTTATTGTTTTATTTCCATAAAAGTACATTTATACAAACCATTCATAAACATTAAATTCAAATTGTCTCTTGGTTTTAATTATTATTTATAACTCTTAGTTAAATAACTACAGCTTACACCCACTTCCAATATCCATCTCTAGTCATCCATCATACTTTGCTTCCTCTATCACTCTCCTCTCACATTCTAACTCTTTAAAATAACTACAACTTACACCCACTTCCATTATCCATCTCTAGTTATCCCTCATACTTTGCTTCCTCTATCACTCTCTTCTCACATTCTAACTCCCACTCTTATGGTTTCTAAGGAGGGGGGTAGAGGGGAGTGTACCCATCCCTTAAACTTCATTTAGAATACCCCTCTGGTGTTGGTGGCAACTAAAACTTATAGTGTATATGTACCCTCCCCAGGGACGTAACTAGAAATCACAGGGCCCCATAGCAAAGTTTTGCATGGGCCCCCTCCCCCCATAGGCAGCAGGAGTGAAACCCCACCCATTCGGCTGTCTCCGCCTACCATGCCCGGGGTTTTGGAGACTGATTGTTACGCCCCATCAGCTCGTCCACTCCAGTTCCCTGGTATAAAAGTATAGTGTGCGCATCTACACCGGGACCCGGGAAGATTGTAAGACCTGCTCCTCACCGGGCCCCCTCTGTCGCGGGCCCCATAGCGCCCGCATGGGTCGCTATTGCGGTAGTTCCGCCACTGACCCTCCCCATATCCCCTTATTGTATCTATATTCCTCTATTCTTATTATACCCATTCCTCGAGTGTTCACTAATGTGATGTCTAAACAATAGACACTTTTATTACAACTTACTACCTTGTTCCTTCCTCCCCCCTTCTCCTATTTGTAGTGGTCCTTCTTTTTTTGTGTATCCTGCCTACTATTTAATGGCCTACTTTTCTATACCCTATGTGTACTACCTTTCCCTTCTACTTCTTCTAAGTACTATATACTATATACTATATTTATCTAAACATCTTGTAATCATTTATATATATTCTATTTTCCTATTTGGCCATACATGCATTACCCTTTGATATTTTTCCAGTTGCTGTCTTTATAATTCTTTTAGCATTTTCTCAAATTCCTCCGATTGTCTAAATCCTGCCTGTATCCTTTGCACTTAGTTCCTCCATATACCTTATTTCTTCTATAGTATTTGTCTAATTTTTGATTAAGGGTGGGACTGTTAGTTTCCAGCCCCGTGATATACTTATTTTGGCGGCTACCAACATAAATCTTAGAATATCATATTTTATTTTTTTTATTGGACCTGGTATCAATGTTAATAGTGCAGTTAGGGGATCCTTTTCAGTATTTGTTGCCTCTACAACAATTTCAAACACTGACTCCCAGAATGGTTGTAACTTAGGACAACTCCACCAGATATGCAAGTATGTTCCCTCTTCTATTTCACATCTCCAACACCGGTCAGACATCTCTGAGTTTATGTGTTTAATCCCTTCTGGGCACCTATACCTGGATCCAGAGAAGCGGCGTGAGGAGAGGACATGGCGATCTACTAGTGATCGCTACGCGATCGACGGGTAGATCGCGATCGACCTTGTGGGCACCCCTGATCTAGATATTACTTTATAATTTTTCTCTTGATGGAATGAAGAGTTTTACCACCCCTTTACTTTGGCTACTACGGTATGTAACCAATCCAATAATCTTGATATTAAGGCCGCTTTATGATAAAGTGCAAAGTCCGGGAATGCCAGTCCTCCTCTTTGTTTTGATCTCATTAAAACTTTTACACTAATTCGGGGGTTTTTGTTGGCCCATACGAATTTTACTGCTGCTGATCTTAATTTTTTGAAAAAGGTATCTGGCAATAATATGGGTATCGTCTGGAATCTATACAAGATTTTGGGCAAGATGTCCATTTTTAGGACGTTTATTCGCCCCATCCAGGACATTCGTATATTACTCCACGTATTAAATTGAGCAAAAATCTTGTCAGACCAATCTCTGTAATTAATATCATAGAGTGTGTTGAGATCCTTTGGGATATTAATACCTAGGTATACAATAGAATTAGGCTGCCATTTAAATGGATAACTTTCCTTTATGCTAAGTTTTACTTTATCCGTTAGGGATATATTCAGGAATTCTGACTTGGATATATTTATGTGAAAATTGCTCAGGTCCCCATATTCCTTAAGTTCTTTAATGATGTTAGGGATTGTTGTTAATGGGGAAGTTATTAAGAAAAAGTAAATCATCTGCATATAATGCCATTTTATGTTGTTGAGTTACTGAATGAATGCCTTTTATTGAAGGATTTTGTCTTATAGTAGCAGCTAGTTGTTCCATCACTATGACATATAATAAGGGTGATAGGGGGCATCCCTGCCGGGTTCCATTAAAAATTAGGAACGGGCGGATAATTCCCCATTCACCCTTACTTTTGCAGTTGGATGTGTATATAATGCCATTACCTTAGTTACAAATGTCTCACCCAATCCCGCTTTCAGAAGAGATTCCCTCAGAAAGGTCCAATTTACTCTGTCAAATGCTTTTTCAGCATCAATTGACAGAAGACACATTGGTATATATTTTTTCTGGGCGAGTTCTATTAGATTAATAACCCTAGTTGTACTGTCTCTAGCCTCTCTTCCCTGAACAAATCCGGTTTGATCCAGGTTAATTATTTGGGGGAGGACTTTTTTCAACGTGGCAGCCAATACTTTTGCGTAAATCTTTAGATCAATGTTTATAAGAGAGATTGGATGAAAATGTCCGCATTCTGTTAGGTCTTTGCCAGGTTTAGGAAGCACAGATATATGTGCTTCCATTGTCTGTGTAGGAAAGGGATTATTCTCTGTAACTGAGTTGCAGGTCTTTGTAAAAATAGGTATTGACTGCTCTTCAAACTGTTTGTAAAATCGGGCTGTGAACCCGTCTGGCCCAGGAGCCTTACTAATTTGTAGTGTGGATATTGCTTCTTTAATTTCCTTTTCTGAAAATATCAAGTTTATGTTTTCTCTGTCCTCTATCTATTACAGGCAAATTTGCTTCTGTTATGTAATTCTTTATTTTTTCTTTCTATTTATTTGTTGCCATATCTGCATACTTCCCTCGTATTGAGTACAATGATGCATAATAATTTTGAAATGTTTCTGTTATCGAGGACGGAGAGTGTTTTAAATTCCCCTCACTATCTTTACTTTGTAATATATTAGCATTAAGGGTTCTTGGGTGTATTTTCCGAGCTAGTGACCTCCCGCACTTGTTACCTACTTCATTGTATTGTTTTTTTATTTTTATCTCTATTGATTAATGTTTGTTGGTCCAGAATATTCCGAATGTCCATTCTCACCTCATTTAGTTGAGTAGAGTTTTTTGTTGTTACATTCGTCTTATTCGTTGCCTCCAATTCTTCTAATTTCTTAAATAATCCCTTCAATTTACTTGCCTTCTCTTTCTTTAATCTGGCTCCATGTTTAATAAATATGCCTCTTACTACACATTTTAGGGTTTCCCATTGGATGGGGTATGAAGTAGTATCATTTTGATGGTCTTTAATTAAGTTGTTTATAGTATGGTTTATCTCTTCTTTACAATCTAGGTTTTTTAGTAAATTGTCATTTAATCTCTAAGTTCCCATACCTCTATTTCTAGTCTCAACTTTTATTTTTAAATACACTGGTGAATGGTCTGACCATAATATTGAGCCCAGTCCAATAGTCGCTGATGAATCCAAATATGATCTATCCGGCTATATGTTCCATGGACCTGAGAGAAATAAGTATAGTCTTTTTTTGTGGGGTGTAATACACGCCTGCTGTCTACTAGTCCTTAGTTACAAATGTCTCACCCAATCCCGCTTTCAGAAGAGATTCCCTCAGAAAGGTCCAATTTACTCTGTCAAATGCTTTTTCAGCATCAATTGACAGAAGACACATTGGTATATATTTTTTCTGGGCGAGTTCTATTAGATTAATAACCCTAGTTGTACTGTCTCTAGCCTCTCTTCCCTGAACAAATTCGGTTTGATCCAGGTTAATTATTTGGGGGAGGACTTTTTTCAACGTGGCAGCCAATACTTTTGCGTAAATCTTTAGATCAATGTTTATAAGAGAGATTGGATGAAAATGTCCGCATTCTGTTAGGTCTTTGCCAGGTTTAGGAAGCACAGATATATGTGCTTCCATTGTCTGTGTAGGAAAGGGATTATTCTCTGTAACTGAGTTGCAGGTCTTTGTAAAAATAGGTATTGACTGCTCTTCAAACTGTTTGTAAAATCGGGCTGTGAACCCGTCTGGCCCAGGAGCCTTACTAATTTGTAGTGTGGATATTGCTTCTTTAATTTCCTTTTCTGAAAATATCAAGTTTATGTTTTCTCTGTCCTCTATCTATTACAGGCAAATTTGCTTCTGTTATGTAATTCTTTATTTTTTCTTTCTATTTATTTGTTGCCATATCTGCATACTTCCCTCGTATTGAGTACAATGATGCATAATAATTTTGAAATGTTTCTGTTATCGAGGACGGAGAGTGTTTTAAATTCCCCTCACTATCTTTACTTTGTAATATATTAGCATTAAGGGTTCTTGGGTGTATTTTCCGAGCTAGTGACCTCCCGCACTTGTTACCTACTTCATTGTATTGTTTTTTTATTTTTATCTCTATTGATTAATGTTTGTTGGTCCAGAATATTCCGAATGTCCATTCTCACCTCATTTAGTTGAGTAGAGTTTTTTGTTGTTACATTCGTCTTATTCGTTGCCTCCAATTCTTCTAATTTCTTAAATAATCCCTTCAATTTACTTGCCTTCTCTTTCTTTAATCTGGCTCCATGTTTAATAAATATGCCTCTTACTACACATTTTAGGGTTTCCCATTGGATGGGGTATGAAGTAGTATCATTTTGATGGTCTTTAATTAAGTTGTTTATAGTATGGTTTATCTCTTCTTTACAATCTAGGTTTTTTAGTAAATTGTCATTTAATCTCTAAGTTCCCATACCTCTATTTCTAGTCTCAACTTTTATTTTTAAATACACTGGTGAATGGTCTGACCATAATATTGAGCCCAGTCCAATAGTCGCTGATGAATCCAAATATGATCTATCCGGCTATATGTTCCATGGACCTGAGAGAAATAAGTATAGTCTTTTTTTGTGGGGTGTAATACACGCCTGCTGTCTACTAGTCTCATATTATTCATGTTATCTTTAAGACCCTTTAATACCTCCCCTGGGGGGGAGGATTTTCCTGTAGTATCGAGACTTTTATCGAAAATAAATTTATATCACCCATCACCAACTTTGTACCTACCCCAAATTGTTCAAACCTACTCAATATCCTAGTGCAAAATCTATGTTGTCCCTTATTCGGTGGATATATATTCGCCAGTGAATATGTTTGTTTAAAAAGAGAAAATTTGACAAACACAAATCTCCCCATCTCATCTATAATAGTGTCTATTACCTCTATCTGTGCATTTTTGTGGATTGCTATCGAAACTCCTCTTGCTTTTTTGTCTGGGTGTGTATTATGATACCATTTCGTGTAATTCCCATCTCTAATATCAGGGGTATCCCCCTTCTTAAAATGTGTTTCCTGTAAACATAAGATATATATATTTTTTTATGAAAGTGATATAAAACCTGTGAATGTTTCCCTGGTGCATTAAATCCCCTTACGTTAAAAGTTCCCAGTGCTAAATTATTCATCTCCTATTTATAGTTTCATTATTCATAATGCATTTTACATATGACCTTTCCAATACATTCCCATTACCACATACACATCCCATCTCATACATTATTCTCTATACATATATACATTTCTTTTCACCTTGTATGTAGGACATTCCCTTAACGTCCTACATTGACCGTACAAGTAAACCCTACAAAATTGGGCTCTTCTGGGGTTGTTACGGCCGAGTGACTGAACGCCGTGCGCTCGTCCCGCCACAAACCTATGCCCTTTTAGCCAATCTTGTTTCAATTTCTATATTAATTATTCTTACAATTTGTTATAAACATTGTATTTCTTTTTTTGTTTATGTCCACCCTCCTCCTACACATCCCCCTACTACGGTATGTAACCAATCCAATAATCTTGATATTAAGGCCGCTTTATGATAAAGTGCAAAGTCCGGGAATGCCAGTCCTCCTCTTTGTTTTGATCTCATTAAAACTTTTACACTAATTCGGGGGTTTTTGTTGGCCCATACGAATTTTACTGCTGCTGATCTTAATTTTTTGAAAAAGGTATCTGGCAATAATATGGGTATCGTCTGGAATCTATACAAGATTTTGGGCAAGATGTCCATTTTTAGGACGTTTATTCGCCCCATCCAGGACATTCGTATATTACTCCACGTATTAAATTGAGCAAAAATCTTGTCAGACCAATCTCTGTAATTAATATCATAGAGTGTGTTGAGATCCTTTGGGATATTAATACCTAGGTATACAATAGAATTAGGCTGCCATTTAAATGGATAACTTTCCTTTATGCTAAGTTTTACTTTATCCGTTAGGGATATATTCAGGAATTCTGACTTGGATATATTTATGTGAAAATTGCTCAGGTCCCCATATTCCTTAAGTTCTTTAATGATGTTAGGGATTGTTGTTAATGGGGAAGTTATTAAGAAAAAGTAAATCATCTGCATATAATGCCATTTTATGTTGTTGAGTTACTGAATGAATGCCTTTTATTGAAGGATTTTGTCTTATAGTAGCAGCTAGTTGTTCCATCACTATGACATATAATAAGGGTGATAGGGGGCATCCCTGCCGGGTTCCATTAAAAATTAGGAACGGGCGGATAATTCCCCATTCACCCTTACTTTTGCAGTTGGATGTGTATATAATGCCATTACCTTAGTTACAAATGTCTCACCCAATCCCGCTTTCAGAAGAGATTCCCTCAGAAAGGTCCAATTTACTCTGTCAAATGCTTTTTCAGCATCAATTGACAGAAGACACATTGGTATATATTTTTTCTGGGCGAGTTCTATTAGATTAATAACCCTAGTTGTACTGTCTCTAGCCTCTCTTCCCTGAACAAATTCGGTTTGATCCAGGTTAATTATTTGGGGGAGGACTTTTTTCAACGTGGCAGCCAATACTTTTGCGTAAATCTTTAGATCAATGTTTATAAGAGAGATTGGATGAAAATGTCCGCATTCTGTTAGGTCTTTGCCAGGTTTAGGAAGCACAGATATATGTGCTTCCATTGTCTGTGTAGGAAAGGGATTATTCTCTGTAACTGAGTTGCAGGTCTTTGTAAAAATAGGTATTGACTGCTCTTCAAACTGTTTGTAAAATCGGGCTGTGAACCCGTCTGGCCCAGGAGCCTTACTAATTTGTAGTGTGGATATTGCTTCTTTAATTTCCTTTTCTGAAAATATCAAGTTTATGTTTTCTCTGTCCTCTATCTATTACAGGCAAATTTGCTTCTGTTATGTAATTCTTTATTTTTTCTTTCTATTTATTTGTTGCCATATCTGCATACTTCCCTCGTATTGAGTACAATGATGCATAATAATTTTGAAATGTTTCTGTTATCGAGGACGGAGAGTGTTTTAAATTCCCCTCACTATCTTTACTTTGTAATATATTAGCATTAAGGGTTCTTGGGTGTATTTTCCGAGCTAGTGACCTCCCGCACTTGTTACCTACTTCATTGTATTGTTTTTTTATTTTTATCTCTATTGATTAATGTTTGTTGGTCCAGAATATTCCGAATGTCCATTCTCACCTCATTTAGTTGAGTAGAGTTTTTTGTTGTTACATTCGTCTTATTCGTTGCCTCCAATTCTTCTAATTTCTTAAATAATCCCTTCAATTTACTTGCCTTCTCTTTCTTTAATCTGGCTCCATGTTTAATAAATATGCCTCTTACTACACATTTTAGGGTTTCCCATTGGATGGGGTATGAAGTAGTATCATTTTGATGGTCTTTAATTAAGTTGTTTATAGTATGGTTTATCTCTTCTTTACAATCTAGGTTTTTTAGTAAATTGTCATTTAATCTCTAAGTTCCCATACCTCTATTTCTAGTCTCAACTTTTATTTTTAAATACACTGGTGAATGGTCTGACCATAATATTGAGCCCAGTCCAATAGTCGCTGATGAATCCAAATATGATCTATCCGGCTATATGTTCCATGGACCTGAGAGAAATAAGTATAGTCTTTTTTTGTGGGGTGTAATACACGCCTGCTGTCTACTAGTCTCATATTATTCATGTTATCTTTAAGACCCTTTAATACCTCCCCTGGGGGGGAGGATTTTCCTGTAGTATCGAGACTTTTATCGAAAATAAATTTATATCACCCATCACCAACTTTGTACCTACCCCAAATTGTTCAAACCTACTCAATATCCTAGTGCAAAATCTATGTTGTCCCTTATTCGGTGGATATATATTCGCCAGTGAATATGTTTGTTTAAAAAGAGAAAATTTGACAAACACAAATCTCCCCATCTCATCTATAATAGTGTCTATTACCTCTATCTGTGCATTTTTGTGGATTGCTATCGAAACTCGTCTTGCTTTTTTGTCTGGGTGTGTATTATGATACCATTTCGTGTAATTCCCATCTCTAATATCAGGGGTATCCCCCTTCTTAAAATGTGTTTCCTGTAAACATAAGATATATATATTTTTTTATGAAAGTGATATAAAACCTGTGAATGTTTCCCTGGTGCATTAAATCCCCTTACGTTAAAAGTTCCCAGTGCTAAATTATTCATCTCCTATTTATAGTTTCATTATTCATAATGCATTTTACATATGACCTTTCCAATACATTCCCATTACCACATACACATCCCATCTCATACATTATTCTCTATACATATATACATTTCTTTTCACCTTGTATGTAGGACATTCCCTTAACGTCCTACATTGACCGTACAAGTAAACCCTACAAAATTGGGCTCTTCTGGGGTTGTTACGGCCGAGTGACTGACCGCCGTGCGCTCGTCCTCTCGTCCCGCCACAAAACTATGCCCTTTTATCCAGTTTTATGTCAATTACTATGTTAATTATTCTTGCAATTTATTTTTAAACATTGTATTTCTTTTTTGTTTATGCCCCCCCTACTCCTCCACACTCCCCTCCACCCCATCCATGCCCCCATTGACTCAGTGTCGCATGGCCTGAGTGGCCCAGGGAATATTCTGCGGGGGAAGGGGCAACAACTCTTATATCTTATGGCTCTCCCGCTTTTCCTCCTCCAGCTCTCCCCTCTCCCCTCTTCTCTGTCGGCACAGATGTCCATCCCTGCGTTTGTTGGTATTCAGTTTTATTCAGCTCCAACGGCCACTCCGTTAATTGTATAGCTGGTAGTTCCAAAGTGTCCAAAAAATCTGGCAGATCTCCTGGTGTCCTGAGTTTTGCTGTTTTTCCATTTCTATGGGCTATCAGCTGAAAAGGAAAACTCCATCTATATCTGATCTCTTTTTCCTGTAAAATCCCTAATAGAGGTTTTAGGGCTCTTCTAAGCATCCGTGTTTGTCTTGAGAGATCTGGGAACATGGTTATTGTGTGACCATCATAGGTCAGTAATTCCTTGACTCTTGATACCCTTAAGATGGCCTCTTTCTCAGTGTAGTAATGGAGACGGTATATGGTATCTCTGGCTCTTGTAGTGTCCCTTTTAAGAAAACCGGGTACTCTATATACTCCATCTATGATTATTTCAGATTCGGGACTTTTATTCATTATATCATTCAATATAGCCTTTGTTGTTTGTAAGAGAGCGTGTGTAACACCTGGGGTAGTTTCGGGGTTGTGGATCGCAACTGCGGAGGCTACTCAGACGGAACCCTGTTTTCACTCCCAATCTTAACGGGGAGTTAGGCTTCAAGCATCACAGCCAAAGAAACAAAAAAGGATGTAGGGATATTACTGCATATTCCCAATCTCGATAATAGTACCCTCAATCTGTAATGGTTAGGGATGATAACTGAGATGCTGGAGTGTTGCAGCCTTAGTTAGAGTCAATGATGTAATCTCCCAACAGCCCACTAGATGGAGCACAAGAGCTAATCCAGGGTTCCCAGTTATACAGTCACTAAGGTTAAGCTGCAGTGCAATAAGCACAAGTACTTGCGGTTTAAGTGGAGGCAGTTAAGGTGCAGGGGTCCAGGAGCAATCGATCCAGAGATTTGTAGCTGGCTGCAGGCGAGTAGAAGAGCTGTGGGGTCCCAGGAGACAGTAGGCGTTCAGTCTGCATTAGTGGAACGCCATACTGTCTTACTGGGTCGCTTATATAGGGCCAAGGGCTGGGGGTGGAGCCGCAGATCGAGGCGGCGCACTTTCGCGTCCCACGGTGGAACGCATCCGACGTCCGAACCCGGAAGTGGTTTTCACTCCCAATCTTAACGGGGAGTTAGGGTTCAAGCATCACAGCCAAAGAAACAAAAAAGGATGTAGGGATATTACTGCATATTCCCAATCTCGATAATAGTACCCTCAATCTGTAATGGTTAGGGATGATAACTGAGATGCTGGAGTGTTGCAGCCTTAGTTAGAGTCAATGATGTAATCTCCCAACAGCCCACTAGATGGAGCACAAGAGCTAATCCAGGGTTCCCAGTTATACAGTCACTAAGGTTAAGCTGCAGTGCAATAAGCACAAGTACTTGCGGTTTAAGTGGAGGCAGTTAAGGTGCAGGGGTCCAGGAGCAATCGATCCAGAGATTTGTAGCTGGCTGCAGGCGAGTAGAAGAGCTGTGGGGTCCCAGGAGACAGTAGGCGTTCAGTCTGCATTAGTGGAACGCCATACTGTCTTACTGGGTCGCTTATATAGGGCCAAGGGCTGGGGGTGGAGCCGCAGATCGAGGCGGCGCACTTTCGCGTCCCACGGTGGAACGCATCCGACGTCCGAACCCGGAAGTGGATGTGTGCGCTCCACCCTGGGAAGCAGACGGCCAGCAACGAGAAGCGGCGGAACCGTGCCCTCCCCGGACCCCAGGTGAGCGCAGTCGGCGGTTCTCGTTACAGCGTGTTTCTCCACTATCTCCGGTATACCTCTTATCCGTATATTATTGCGTTTGTTCCTGTTTTCCATATCATCTATTTTATACATCATATCTTGTATCATCACTGCTTGGTTGTTTATAATTTGTTGTTGTGATTCAAATCTGGAAATCCATATATCCAGGTTTTCCTCCAGCCATTAACTCGTTCTCCTATGATAGAGATATCTGTTTTTAAGTCCTTCAGCTCTTCTTTGTATGCCCTTTCTAATATGGCAATATAACCTTCCATATCTTTTTTGCTTGGCAGTAGTCGCAGGCATTCCCCAATATCCTGCTGTTGCACCCCCTCTAGCTCTTGCTCTTGTTCCAATAAACAGGTGGTTTTATAATTATCCATACTTTTCCTCTGATATCTTTGAGTGTCCAGTCTCCCTCCAGGGGATGTCTCATTGGATATATTTGGGGATGTTCTATTATACAAGGTATGCGAATTGGTATGTGGATGTATAGCCTGATCTTGTGCCAATTTAACTTGTATCTTGTCCCTTTCCCGACCTCCTGTAGGTGTGTGGGGAGCCGGCTCCATTCTACCTCCCCCCTCCACAGATAGTCTTGAACGGGTACCTGTAAAGTATGATCCAATTTTTGTTGAAGAGCTTCTCCTCATTGTAGTCGCTGCTGGTAACGATGGTGCCTGCGGCTGCGGCTGCTGTATCTTTTTCTTCTTTTTCTTAACCCCCATGCGTTGATTTAGTATCGCTGGGCTAATGGGATAGATTAAATTGAAAAAGAGCCACAATATTATGCTACAATCTGCAGTTTCCTAGATATATCCTGGGTATCCTGGACTCATCCTAGATATAGTTTAAAAAGTCAATTAGCCGGTTTGCAGTGCACAGTATGCAGTAAGCTGATATAATGCGATTGCCTCCGGTGTACAATATCATTCAATATATGATAATATATGGGGCTGTATGCAGTTTGCGATATGCAGTAAACTGGTATAGTATGCAATAGCCTCCGGTTTGCAATAAAGTCAATATATGACAATATATAGCTGGTATAATTGCGTCTTGGATATCCTGGACTGCATTCTGAATGTGATTTAAAATGTCATTGGACCAGTATGCAATATGCAGTATGCGGACTGCGTCCTGGATGTAATTTAGAAAGTCAATTGGCCGGTATGCAGCATGCAGTATGCGGTATACAGTAGGCTGATATAATGCGATTGCCTCCAATATCAATAGAATTCAATATATGATATTATATGACTGTATGCAGTTTGCGGTATGCAGTAATCTGGTATAGTATGCAATAGCCTCTGGTATGCAATAAAGTTCAATATATGACAATATATGGCTGTTATGCTTGCATCCTGGATACCTGGACTGTGTTCTGGATATGGGTTAGAATGCCATTAGACCGATATGCAATATGCAATATGCAGTAATTGATATAATATGCAATACCCTCCGGTATCCAACAGAATTCAATGTATGGCAATATATGGCTGATATACTTGCATCCGGGGTCATCCAGATATCCTCCAAGTATCTTCCTGCGGTCCTGCTGTTCCCAGGTGCCGTGTGCTTGCCATATAGTAGAGCCCTGTTTATGGGGCTATTAGTGAGGTGGAGGTAGGCCGTTAGGGACAGGGGAGAGGCAGGAGAGAGAGAGCCGGCTGGAGCCGGTTAGGACATTGCCCTTAGCGTGGCAAGCGAGGCTAGGTTCGTGGACGGGCGGCTAGTATATGGCCAGCTTAATCCTAACTTTAAATTTTACCATGAAGATGGGGAAGGGGGTGGAGGGTACAGTGAATGTCAGTGAAATAATGTGAAGTGGTTTTGATGCATGCTTTTTGCCTTTTAGTTTTTCTTTATTTAAACGATGCAGTGACATTATACAAACAAAAAAAAGCTTCAAGAACGAATGGTCAGGAACATGTAAAAATGTGCTGCAAGCTATAATGTGAGCACCCCAAACTTTTAAAAAGGCCTAATTAGCATAAAATAAAAAATATAACTTCCGGTTCCGGCGCCCATGTGAGCGGCTGCGAGGTTATCGTCAGCAAGGCCTCTCTCACATTCAGGCCGAGGTGTTGCAACAGGCCCGATCTCTTAAAGAGGCAGAACAACGAATGTCTATCCTGGAAGAAGAGGTGCTGGAAGCTAATACTAAGGTGGCGGCTTTTGATGACCTGCCCCAGGGTCTTCTTGAGAAGATAGACGATCTGGAGAACCGGTCCAGGAGAAACAACCTGCGGATCATCGGGGTGCCCAAGACCTACAAACCGCAAGTATTAACAGAGCTGTGTTCAACAGCCCTCCCAGAGGCTCCTGGGCCTCGACACTAAGTGTGTAGTGGAGTGGGCACACAGGCTTGGGCGGCCTCACCCGGACAGAACGAATCCTAGGCCGGTTATTGTGCGTTATCTAAATTATGCGGACAAGTTCCTTATCATGCAAAAGTACCGAGCCTCTCGCTCCCTAGAGGTTGACGGACACAAGCTTTTGGTCTTTGCAGATTACTCAGCTGAAGTCGCCAGGAAGCGAAAGGCCTTTAACAAGATATGTTCCGTGCTTTATCACAAATGCATAAGATTTACACTGGCGTACCCGGCCACACTGCACGTGGAAACCCCGACGGGCAAGAAATGCTCTTATCTGGATCCAGCGGAGGCGGAATCATTTCTAAATACTTTGAGCTTTAGACACTGGGTCCCCCACCAAATCAGCTGAACCTACCAAAACCCCCACGAAAAACGGCACGGTCCTCAAAACGTAACAAAGGCACACCGCGTAAATATAGGTACCGCTGATGATCGCAGGAAGTCACTAAGGCCTAAAGCTGACCCCTTGGTCAAACGAAGGGCGGGAAGTTTTAGCTTCTATTAGATTTGTTTCACATGTGGCTGAGGATGGTGGCAGCGTGAAGTTCCTCTTGCCCACATAGGCAAAAAAGTGGAGTCATTACTAAGATGTATTTTGTTTCAAAGGTTTTACAAGTTCATGTTGAATTTCATTGTTATTGTTATTTTTTCTGTAAATTTTTCCCTTATTGCTGGTTGCCCAATAGGTATTTTGAAAGGCTGTACCTCGGGTATGATGATGTTCAGACGTGCCCTTCTTTTATGGTGCTCCCCCCATCCTCGGAACCTCGGCTCCAGGTGGCCAGCTGATCAGGTTTACTATGGATGGGGCAGCAGCAAAAAATGACCCCTGCTTTTAAATCAATCACAAACTAATATAAGAACACATAGGAACACTGTCCTCATTTGAAAGCTACAAAGAATATAATAAAATATGTAAAAAGGAAATAAAGCTTGCAAAGATTCAAAACGAACGACAGGTTGCAAAAGAGTGCAAGATTAACCCCAAAAAAATATTTAAATATATTAATAGGAAAAAAATCAGGTCTGAGCATGCAGGCCCCTTAAAAGATAACTCAGACTTGGTAACTGGGGACAAAGAGAAGGCAAATCTATTATTTACTTTCTTCAGCTCTGTGCACACCAAGGGATACGATGTAACTCAAGTCCATAATGGGGATAGCAGGGCCACAGCCTCTTTCGAATCACAATGGCTGACTATTGATATGGTCCAGGAACAGACAAAACTCGGGAGGGGGCGGGTACAGCTGGTTCTGCCTCTAGATAGGCAGAGCCAGCTGTCACTCACGCAGCTAGGCAGATCTCGACATCGATGTCAGGATCCGCTGCGGCGTCTTAGTATACCGCGAGCTGTAGCTCGCGGTATACTGAGCTTAGGGTAACGGTAGGACGCTAGTTTGTGTCCTCCCGTTACCCTAAGGAGAACTATGGGGAAAAGCCCTGACCCCATAGTTCTCCTTTAAGCACGTGGAAGACCAAACCAAGCCCACATTCCATGGGGGGATAAAAGTTAAGCAGGATCCAGCAAAGAAAGGGCAGTAAGGAAATACACACTAAGGGTATAGGTTGGAAGCTGAGGACGGCTGTCCAAGGAAACTGAACTAAAGAGAACCTGACCATCCCTTGTTTCTGACCTGTGACAGCTGACTTCTTTCAGACAACTAATTTTGTATTGCTGGTAAAGTATATATTTCTATCTTTATATTAGGCAATTGATTAGCCACAATTATATCCGAATAGACTATTTAGTTCTTGTAGGATTGATTTGAGATAATTTTTAACTGCAGTACAAATTATATCTTTCAATCTTGGGAGATAAATATATACATTTGTTATATGCATTTGTATAATCTCCAGGAAACTGATTTCAGTTTCTAGTCAATGGTCTAGTCTGATGTATATTTAATTAAATTGGTGGAAATTTGTCTTTACTTTGAATATAGTCTTGGCCTATAGCCAACCCGGTGCATGATGGGACAAATTTTGCCCATGCGCTGTTAAAAGTTTGAGTTTGTAAACATCTGTTTGCTGGGAGAAGTCACGTGTCAATTCTGAACCTTTTGTTTCCTTACTCTGTGGGCTACTGATAAGCTACCCATTGCCTTTAAAGAGTTATTTTATTGGTTACATGTATATGTTGAGTTAATATCCGGTGGTAATAATTTACACATTACCTGTGTTATCAAATTTATTGAAATTCTTTGATCCTTATTCTTTGTTTGTCACCAATTATATTTTTATTATTATTCTGCACTGATTTTTAATTAATAAATATATATATTTTGTAAACGATTGTATTCATTTTGTCTTCAAGTTAGCGCAAATAACGAACTCGTGTTTATTTTTATTTGTGGAAATAAGTTGGGAATCTCCTTAAAGGAGAGTGGGGGCGGGTACAGCTGGCTCTGCCTCTAGATAGGCAGAGCCAGCTGTCACTCACGCAGCTGGGCGGATCCCGTCATCTAAGTCGGGATCCGCTTCAGGTGCGGCGTCTCAGTATACCGCAAGCTGTAGCTCGCGGTATACTGAGCTTAGGGTGACGGGAGGACGCTAGTTTGTGTCCTCCCGTTACCCTAAGGAGAACTATGGGGAAAAACACTGACTCCATAGTTCTCCTTTAATTACAGAGCCTTGCTTGTTTCCATAAAAGTAAAAAACTGTTTATCAGAGCAGTATAAACATTCTGACAATACTGTAAATATTTAATTTGGTTGTCTACCCACAATCTATACCACCAAGGCCGGATTCCTGACAAGGTCACCGAGTCCCGGCCCCGGGGTGGCAGGGAGCAGAGGGGCGGCACAGGTTTGAAGTCTCAACTCCATGTTCCAGGCGCCAATTTGTTTTCTACATTTAGCCCTGCTTTGCACAAGCACTTGTTTCTTTACAAGTGATCTTGGCGATGTCACCGAGATCACTTGTAATTAGACTGCAGCCGGTCCATCCTCCCCCCGCCCCCATCCCCCCGCACCTACTTCTCTGCATGCTGGCTCCGTCCTCCCGGCTCCGTCCTCTCCTTGCTGGCCGCCGAAGTCTTCAGGATGGAGAGCGGTGAGCAGGGTCAATAAAGAGAACCTGTCACCTCCCAATTCTATCACACAGGGGCTTGTTAGTTCCTGTGTAATAGCAATAAAGTTATTTAAACATTAAAAAAATATATAAACGTAAAAAAAAAAAAGAAACAATAAAAAAATTCAAATTAACCCTGCCACCCCTACAGCAGGAAGCAGCAGGGAGAGGGCAGCAGGGAGAGTAAATCCGGTCCTGTATACCACCACTACTACATCCGAATAGCCTTAAAAAAATAAAAATAACATACAAAGTACAGACATAGTGTGAACAAGCTCTTATACAGAAACTATGGCAAGCCAGGCAAGTAGCATTTTACAGCCAGGTCAGCAATGTCTGTGCCATGACAGGTTTATAAGATGTCTTTCCCCAGCAGCTTCCCCTGCCCAGCGTTACTTTTGATCTACAAAAACATGGCGTCCCCTTTATTGCACACACCTCTTACCCTCTAGTTATCAGATTTACTGACGATTCTGAATGACGTTACACCTTCCAGTAATGGCGACCTGTACCGGAGCTTCAAACCCCAAACATACAGCAGCTGACCCCACCCATCTGCCAGGTTCGCTACATCACTTCCTCCCCCTGCTACTTTAAGAAGGACCCTGTAGCTGGGAGGAGTTCTCTTTCTCCTGAACGTGGCGGTGGAGTTGGAGGGGTGAGGAGTGTGTTAATGGCTTTTGGAGGCTTCTTCCTGCAGAGTTGTATACGGGGCCGCCGTACCTGTGAGGGTTTCTTCACCGGAAGACTAGTAATAGGTGTCTGTTATCTGCCACGGGCAGGGTAACCCGTCCGCACGTGTTCCCTGGTATGTTCACATCATGGGGGTTGCAGTAGGTTTTATGCTTCTCTGTCCTAAACGTTGTTTTTTATTTGTAATTTCTCCCAAGATTTCATATGTACCACATTTGATGCTTCTTTAATGCCGCAACCTTGTTTTAATTAGTTTTTCTAATTTTTCTTTTAGGCCTCATGCACACTTCTAAGATCCCGCACATACAGATCTGTGAGGTGTGCATGGCCATATCAGGCTTTTCCCGGGAAGGACCGGTGCTGCATGTGATTGCAAGCGGCAAACTGTTCTCCATGGGAGGGCATGGCCGTAGGCTCACCTGAGCTGCACATCCCTGTAGGTGTCGGTGCTCTGAGCCTCTGACGCAGACGGGATCGTCTTGTCAGTGCACGAGCATGGACACCCGCACAGATGTGTGCCTCAGGTTAGCGTGTGGCTGTGTCCTCCCATGGAAAAGTTTGCTGTGTGCAATCACACACTGCACCGGTCCTTCCTGGGAACAGTCTGATATGGATGTGTGTGGGCTAGTCACAAGCAGTGTGTATAAGGCCATAGGGAACAGGCTGCTGTATACAATCACACGCAGCACCTGTCCTTCCTGAGAATGGCTCACTTTCCTGTGCATGCTGCGCAGATCTGTCTGCTCCTCTCTACCCTGTGTGAATAGAGCCGATGGGTCAGAGCACTGACACCTGCACAAATGTTCGGTCGTGTCCTCCCATAGGGAAGAACGGGCTGCTGCATAGTCACACGCAGCACCTGTCCTTGCTGGGAACCGTCCAATATGGCTGTGCGTGCCACATGGATCTGTAAGAACTGACCCTAAGCTGCGTGAATGAGGCATTAAAGTGTGTGAGATGCTCCTTCATATCCACCCAGGCTATCCCTTATCCATACTTGTAATAACTTTTTGGCATTCAAATTTGAGGAAACCCCACTAAGATGTGTTCTCTGCATACCTAAATGTTTTTTAAAATGCCTTTTTCTGGCTGCTTTGGACCAGGATTATACACAGGACCCCAAAGACAGTTTACTGTTTTCCTGAGATGGCAATGTGCAGATGCAGGTTTTTAGAAGTGCATTAAAGGAATAGTGATGTGACTTTGTAAAAACCCAGCATTTTGAAGTGTTCACTGTTGCAGTCACAATCAAGAAAACCCTTCTGTTATGCTGTGAGCAGGACTTGTATCTAACAATCGCCTAGCTTCCAGATATCTTTTAGCAGGCCTTTGCATACTCTTCTCCATTTCAGTAGTCTCATTCAAATGGGGGTGGAGGCCTGTAAAGACCTGATCCCAGAAGGGACAGATGATGTGTGTAATTGTGTGCAGCAGCTTGTCCTCTATGGGAGGATGCATGCAATTACATGTGGTCAAATGCATGCCTGCATGTGTGGGTCCAGGTTCCTGTATTTTGATGCAGATTTGGGCATAGGTCTCTTTATGGGGGTGCATGCCTGTTTGAATGAGCCGTAACTGGAAACTCTTGACTGTGATAGACCTTGAGACAGACTGAGCATCTCCAACATGTCATCAGGGCTCTTGCCTTTTGAAATGAGTCTACAAGTTGTCCCCCCCCACTCCAAAAACATGCTGGAAGTAAACCGGCTCCTGTAAATTCACCCTGTATGCATGTGAAGCCTTGGCTTCCTTGAGGACAGGGACTGATGTGAATACATTTGGGTGCTGTCTGAGCTCCTACCTTCTAAATGAAGCTGGAAGCAATGATATCCTCTCTTTGGTTTCTGAACGGGTGTTCCCTTGCTGGAGAAAAAGCTGATCAAGCACTGTGCTTGATCAGCTTCAGTGGGCTGCAAAGGTGACATTAGGGCTCTTATTTTTTTAGGAATCTGGTGTAGTAATTGATTTCACTTGACATCACATATCAGATGTGCTTTGCAGAAACGAAAGGTAAGAGGAGTTTTGTTCATCAGAGGTGTTTCAAGCAAATGATGTTCTCACGATGGTCTTCCAAGCCTCACTGGTGAAGAGGCTGTGACGATATTGCCAATAGGCTTTACTGATGCTAAACTGCATACTTCTATTGAAAACTTGGAAGAAAGCAAATATTACATGAAATTTATCTACTTTTCTAGGTTGATGAAAGATGGAGTTCCAGATATCGTTGGATCATGTTGCAGTAATGCAAGAACTGGCTTCTGAGGTAGAACTGCCTTTTGTTTAGCTATCATTGCTCTAATACTGTCAGATTAGCTGAACTATGATGAGTCTATCCCGAACCTGAATTGTGATGACACCATTTTATGGATCTGACTGCTGAGTTAAATGCTAGCTATAAATTACAGGCTGAACAATGCCTCGCTTGACACTAGCCATGTGGTATAACAGTACTTTGTCTTGCAGGGCACATGCCTTCAGCCAGAGTATATAATATTGAAGACTTTGAAGCTGGTAAGCTTTTTTTTTTTGTGTGTGATTTCTTAATCTAACATTCCACCATATAGCTATTGCCAGGAGTCATGTAAAATTCTAGAAATACTCTAAACCAGGGGTGCCCACAATTGTATTTTTTAAGATCTACTTTTCAAATGAGCTGCATGAGATCTACCAACGAAAAAAAAACCTCACTTGCTCTATCTCTCCTGGCTCACCTTGCTGTATTTTGCAAACAGCGCAACAGGCTTTGTAAACTAATATTCTTTGTAATGCATAGCACTACAAACACCAGTATCCACCCTAAAGGTGTCAGGGAGCTTGGCTCAGCAGACTCGGGCTAATGGGTCATCATGTGTGCACAGCTAAATATACCAAAATGGAATAAAGGGGCCACCATTCACACCCTTTGTGATTTACCAGCATCAGCTAGCTATAAATTACAGGCCAAAAAAGGATTGTCATTTTTTCTTAGGTTTTTTTAAACAGTTGTGCTAATATGACAAAATTTGCCACTGCCGCCTTGTTTTACATTGTCACTGC
The DNA here is from genome assembly GCF_000935625.1 of Nanorana parkeri. NCBI lineage: Eukaryota > Metazoa > Chordata > Amphibia > Anura > Dicroglossidae > Nanorana > Nanorana parkeri. The sequence continues at coordinate 178,293 of NW_017308362.1, read as the reverse complement.
TTTGAGAAAATGTATAATTCCGAGTCTTAAAATGTTTGCAGAAACTTATCTGCAAGTGAAAGGGGTTAAAGTACATTGCCCCAGCCGAAACCATATAGTGCCATGTGCTTACAATACAATTTTAAAAAAGTTAAGGGGGTGTCATTTGGTTTCAGGATGTGTTGCAGTGCCTTCATTTTAATGGTCCTCCAAATGCACCTCCCTCCCACATTGTGATTGCCTGCACTGGAATGCTGTGTGATTGCAAAAAATGGCACAAGCAGTTTTAGTCTGAAGTAAACTTTTTGTAACACTACATTTGTGTATTTTTTAAATTTTAAGGATGTTATTTTTTTTAACTGATCGAGAAAATAATCAGCTAACTTCGTTTATAAAAATTAGTTGCAGCCCTAGATTTTTAAACTTTCCAGCCCATTCCTCTAGCTCCCTAAATATACACAGTTGGGCCCCCTACATTTACTGCATATGATGGTGGCTTCTAATTTCTAAAGTGACTACTAAAAACAGTGGTGTTCTGCTTGTGCACTTACATCCCATAGACTTGCATTGGTATTCAAGACTGCTAGAGGATGTAAGGAAGACTGGGAGCACCAGGTAATCATCTTTAGATGCTTAACACTGGTGACATGAGATACACGGCCAATGTTTTACAGATCAGGAGCCTTCACTAAGGCTTAAAGGAGAACTATGTGGTGAGTGCTTCTCACCACATAGTGAGCCAGCTGTCACTCACGCAGCTGGGTGGATATCGATGTCGGGATCAGCTGCTGCGTCTCAGTATACCACGAGCTGTAGCTCGTGGTATACTGAGCTTAGGGTGACGGGAGGATGCTAGTTTGTGTCCTCCCGTTACCCTAAGGAGAACTATGGGGAAAAGCCCTGACCCCATAGTTCTCCTTTCTCAGGCAGGAGTAGAAATCCTTGTGTGTTCAGTAATTATGCTGAAACCTTGACATTACTTTCGGTGCACTTGGTTATTTAGGGGTCTTTTATTTTTTAGGTGTCTGGTGTAGTAATGGGTTTTACTTGACTGGTTCCCACAATGCTCATCTGATATGTGAAGATATCAAAGGTAAGTGGAGTTTTGTTCATCAGGTCTTACAAGCAAATGATGTTGTTCTCACGATGGTCTTCCAAGCCTCACTGGTGAAGAGGCTGTGACGATATTGCCAATAGGCTTTACTGATGCTAAACTGCATACTTCTATTGAAAACTTGAAGAAAGCAAATATTACATAAAATTATCTTTTCTAGGTTGATGAAAGATGGAGTTCCAGAGCTCGTTGGATCATGTTGCTTCTGAGGTAGGACTGCCTTTTGTTTAGCTATATTGCTCTAATACTGTCAGATTAGCTGAACTATGATGAGTCTATCCCGAACCTGAATTGTGATGACACCATTTTATGGATCTGACTGCTGAGTTAAATGCTAGCTATAAATTACAGGCCGGCAAAGGATTGTCATTTTTTTTACTTAGGTTTTTTAAACAGTTGTGCTAATATGACATAAAATTTGCAACTGCCACCATATTTTACATGGTCACTGCTTTGAGAAAATGTATAATTGAGTCTAAAAATGTTTGCAGAAAATGTATCTGCAAGTGAAAGGGGTTAAAGTACATCATTGCCCCATCTGAAACCATAAGTGTGGAAATTAAAAAAATAAACTACTTGTCCAAGGGCTAAAGCATGGGCCAGATCTACTTGTCCCAATACAAATAGTTTTAATCAAAACTAAGGATGCATAAATACCGGTTTTTCTGTATAGAGTACCGATTTTTTTTTTTTTTTGCTTTCGGATCTCTCCGACACTGAATACTAATACCGGTGCTTCCCTGGTAATCGGGCAGCGGGTAATGACATCCCGCCCAGGTTCCTGATTGCTTGAGAAGCCGGCTCCATGTTTGGCCTGCTTGATTGGCCGGGAATCCTTCTTCCCGGTCAATCAGGAAGCCGGGTGGTGAGTAATGACCTGATTGAGTGGTAACTGGCTCACTGCTGATTGGCCAGGAAGCTGGCTTCCCGGCCAG
>NW_017308362.1:172795-176252 GCF_000935625.1 Nanorana parkeri | reverse complement strand
TACATGCTGCACGCTTCCTGATTGCACAGATGCTGGCTCCATGTTCCCCTTACGGCACTGCCAGTCAGAGGAAATTTTCATCTGGCCGTAAGTTCCAATATCGTGGAAGGTATTTGAGCATTTGATACGAGTACTCGCCCAAATACTTGGTATCGGCACTGATGCTAGCATCGGTGAACCCCCTAATCAAAACATATTTGACTGTGCTAAATAGCGCTTCTCACTGGTTAGCGCAGTCATCTGACCAATGAGTGCGCTGGACAGCAGTACGGGGGACAAATAGTACACCCATACTGGCGTAGGGGAGGGATTGTTCGCCGAAAGGTAAGTATAGCCAGGGTTGGTGCTGGTTTGGGAGGGACGGGGCCAAATTTCATCGGATAATTTTTATTTTTCCATATTACCTCGGAAAATGAACTTGCCCTTTAATGCACATTGTGTGTGTAAGAATTCTGGCTACCACCATGGAATGGCAGCTGCAATCTCAAGCACATGCAGAATGTCCTACGCATGCATTTATTTGCATGCAGGTGGCGGGGGCAGCAGGGTTCCATTTTATTTTTTACTTTTTCATTTCTATTTATATAAAAATTATTTATTTTCCACTTAATGTTATCACATAAGGGATTCAAATCCCTGTATGTGATAGTTTGGAGGTGACAGGTTATCTTTATGGAACCTGTCCTCCAACACAACAGCTGTTCTGTGTAGTTCCTGACAGGTGGCGCTGTGATTACAGCACCACAGTCTGAGAACACACAGCCCGTAGAGCAGACGTTCTTCGTCCTCTCTATGGCTGAGCCTTTGTGCTGTAGTGTTTGGGGTCCCCCAGGAGAGCGGGGGATGCGGGCAGGAAAGATCGCTGCTGCTCAAATTGATACAAGTGGTCTGATCAGATCACTTGTATTAAACGAGCGGCGGCTCCACAATGTACATTTCAGCTCTGTTTGTCCGAAGCCAGGCTAAATGTACATAACTACTCGTCTGGCGCCCAAAACTGCATGTCCTGGGTGATAGGAATTCCACACCACCGTAGTGCCATGTGCTTACAATACAATTTTGAAAAAGTTAAGGGTGTCATTTTTGGTTTCAGCCTGACAATTCTGCTACAGGATGTGTTGCAGTGCCATTCATTTCAATGGTCCTACAAATGCACCTCCCTCGCACATTGTGATTGCCTGCATTGGAATGAATGGTACTGGAATGCTGTGTGATTGCAAAAAATGGCACATGCCGTTTTAGTCTGAAGTAAACTTTTGTAACACTACATTTGTGTATTTAAATTAAGGATGTTATTTAAGGATGTTAAGTTTAAGGACATTTTTTAACAGAAAATAATTGGCCGATTATTTGTTTATAAAAATTAGTTGCAGCCCTAGGTTTTTTTTTAAACTTTCCAGCCCATTCTCTAGCTCCCTAAATATACACAGTTGAGCCCCCTACACTTACTGCATATGATGGTGGCTTCTAATTTCTAAAGTGACTACTAAAAACAGTGGTGTTCTGCTTGTGCACTTACATCCCATAGACTTGCATTGGTATTCAAGACTGCTGTAGGATGTAAGGAAGACTAAGAGCACCATGTAATCATCTTTAGATGCTTAACACTGGTGACATGAGATACACGGCCAATGTTTTGGAGATCAGGAGCCTTCACTAAGGCTGAAGAAATACTATTTCTCAGGCAGGAGTAGAAATCCTTGTGTGAAGAGATCTTTACCAGCCGTTCAGTAATTATGCTGAAACCTTGACATTACTTTTGGTTCACTTGGTTATTTAGGGGTCTTTTTATTTTTTAGGAGTCTGGTGTAGTAGTGGATTTTACTTGACTGGTTCCCACAATGCTCATCTGATATGTGAAGATATCAAAGTAAGTGGAGTTTTGTTCATCAGGTCTTACAAGCAAATGATGTTCTCACGATGGTCTTCCAAGCCTCACTGGTGAAGAGGCTGTGACGATATTGCCAATAGGCTTTACTGATGCTAAACTGCATACTTCTATTAAACTTGAAGAAAGCAAATATTATATTACATAAAATTATCTTCTACTTTTCTAGGCTGATGGAAAGATGGAGTTCCAGATATCGTTGGATCATGTTGCAGTAATGCAAGAACTGGCTTCTGAGGTAGAACTGCCTTTTGTTTAGCTATCATTGCTCTAATACTGTCAGATTAGCTGAACTATGATGAGTCTATCCCGAACCTGAATTGTGATGACACCATTTTATGGATCTGACTGCTGAGTTAAATGCTAGCTATAAATTACAGGCTGAACAATGCCTCGCTTGACACTAGCCATGTGGTATAACAGTACTTTGTCTTGCAGGGCACATGCCTTCAGCCAGCAGATATAATATTGAAGACTTTGAGCTGGTAAGATTTTTTTATTTTTTTTTTAATATAGCTATTGCCAGGAGCCATGTAAAATTCTAGAAATACTCTAAACCAGGGGTGCCCACAATTGTATTAAGATCTACTTTTCAAATGAGCTGCATGATATCTACCAACGAAAAAAAACCTCACTTGCTCTGTCTCTCCTGGCTCACCTTGCTGTATTTTGCAAACAGCGCAACAGGCTTTGTAAACTAATATTCTTTGTAATGCATAGCACTACAAACACCAGTATCCACCCTAAAGGTGTCAGGGAGCTTGGCTCAGCAGACTCGGGCTAATGGGTCATCATGTGTGCACAACTAAATATACCAAAATGGAATAAAGGGGCCGCCATTCACACCCTTCGTGATCTACCAGCATCAGCTTTGAGAGCTACTGGTAGATCACGATCTACCTAATGGGGCACCCCTGAACTAAACATTTGTAGAATGCTTACTGGCTCATGTACTAGCAATAGATGGGTACAGATTGCTTTACTATGGGGCTGTTGATGGTTGTGGGTCCTTGCAGTGCAAATGATGTCTATTCTCACGATGGTCTTCCAAGCCTCATTGAAGAGGCTTTGACGATGTTGCCAAATGGCTTTGCTGATGCTCTGTGAAATTCCAGGGTGAACATGAGAAACTTTATGTATAAAGTGTAACTAAATGTTTGCTCTATCTACACAGGTTGTAATGTGTCTGAAAAGTATGGGACCCAGTGCCTGTGATGTATTGAGGATGCTCATGTGCTGTCAGGTATGTTGGCTTATAGGTTGTCCTTGCTGTAGCACTAGCTTGTTCTGGTAGATCTTAACTCTGACCTGAATGTAAACCATAGGACTTGAGTTTGTATCCTGTAAGACTGTTTACCACTGAGCTTGCCTTAACACATTAGGTGACTGCTGCCAAATGGGTTCCTATTCCCCCACCCCAAACATAAAAAAAATGTTTTGCTTGACCCAACTAGTGTAAATTCCAGTTTTGACAAATTGCTTTAATTTCCGAAACTCCAGCATCTCACTAGCACAATGAAGCTCATGTGCTAAAAAGGGGGAAATCTTATAATGGAGTGCATTGACTAT
>NW_017308362.1:151177-172752 GCF_000935625.1 Nanorana parkeri | reverse complement strand
TCAGGGTCCTTCCTGGCTTATCTCCAAGTCCTCTTGTCTAACAGGATCAGTATACTGGGGAGTTGACACTGGTATGATCTTGCAGTCTTGTTCATGAAGGTGCAATTTTCATCAGTTAATAGAAATGTTATTGTTTTAGTCATGTGACACTTATCTGAACAATGATGAGTCTATCCCGAACCTGAATTATGATGACACAAACTATGGATCTGACTGCTGAGTTCAGTAGACAATCTAATGAAGTTTCTCAATGACTGCTTAATATCAGTATTGCTTAACCTATATTGTCATTCCTTTTACAGAATCTGTCAGAAATGATATGAAGGATAAACTATTGGTGAGTTATTTCCTTGATTGTCTTCAATTTAAGATTGGTCAATGATGCATTATATTTTTTACCTACATTGTTTGATGTCTTTGTGAGAAAAGCTTGATATTCTGAGACCTTACCTATAACGTCAAAAGTATTTGTCTGCCCAAACCAACTTTAACTTGCTTTTTTGTTTTCCCCTTAGTGTCACAAGATGGTGCCTGTGTCTTGGCAAACTGGCTCTGCATGCTGTATACAAGCACTTGACAACTTTGCATTTCCCAACAAGCTTTATTAAATTGTTTGTATTCTGATTTGTATGTTGGTGACTGTATTAAATAACTGTAAACCTGAAGCCTTTGTTTTTTTTTCTTTAATGGTGTAAACTGAGCACTTGCTATAGAAGCTCTTTACCAAGGCAAACTAAGCTATATAGCTTATACATGAGCACAGTAACTACCGGTAGCTGCAGACTGAATAGAAAGTGTGTTTTCATTTGTTGAATGAATGGAGTCAGCCTGTAGCCAGACCATTCACCTTTTGTGTAGAGCCCCAGAAACCCAATTTCACAAAATACAAGCAGTCTGGCGGCTCAAAAGCTGCTGGACCACTTTTATTTTAAAATGGCCATTGCTATTTGCAAACAGGTAGTTTCTTAATTGTGCATGTGGTGGGGGTGGGAAAGGATGGTTTAAAACTTTTTTCACCAAATAGCCATACTTGGTGACATTGCCTAGGTAATACGGGCACACCCCTGGCCTGAATCCAGGCCACTGGAAACACTAACTGGGTTATTCACTGAAGGTTGGAGAAGTGAACAATCTAGGCTAAAATGGCAGATTTGGAAAAATTCTCTAATTCAGCTCACTTTTTAGTAAAGCTATGTTGTCCCAGATTGCTCACGTCACCATTTTTGTGAATAACCCTGCAAGACTTCTGTTAAAGGTATTGGATGTGTTGAGACCAAAAGGGAATGTTGGCCCTGAATAAAGAATCTTTTAATATTGGAATGTGTAGGTAAGTGTCTGCATGATTGTTTAGGCTCCCTTTACTATGGTATTGACTTTTTAAATGCCTTGACCTGAAGATAGTGGTTCAGAAGCTTCAGATCTTAATACTTGCCTGTAGATTTTGAAACCAAGAATCTGGTTGATCAACCCTGTACCAGTTTATTTAGTGACCACTCCTCCTGACTCTTAAGTAAGGGACTTCTCTTTAACTTGGGTCTCAGTCTCTTGCGGGTTGAATTCTAAGACTTAACTTTTTTGTGCCAACTACCTGAACTCAATCTGATATATTCTGCAGACCCTGTTTGTGTGCATCCACTGGAGCAGACTGGGTGAGTCACAGGTCAGAAGTACTTCTCCAATGTTTGACCAGATATAAAATGAAGTGTGGGTGCCTCTCCAGGATCTACTCTGGTATTCTCAGCCTGGCCTATACCATCTTGCATCCCTCAAATCTGTTTTTTGATCCAGAAAGCCATTGCTTCCTTCTGCAGTCTGAGCTATGAGGGCCAATTCACATTCTGACTTTTTTATTACATCTAGTTGTTCCCCACAGCAGTTTACAACAAAGGCATTGCTTCATTCCAGCATCAGTTTTAAAGGCTTTAAACAATAATGCTCTCCTTGCAGTAAATATATAGCATAGATCTATACCTCTACTGTGAAGTTAGTAATTCTCTTAAGAGAACTCTGGGGGCAAGCTTTTTGGCCATAGTTCTGTTCAGGGTCATGGGGGGGAGAACATATATGAACATTCTCCAGTGACCCAAAAGTCTGCATATAGCAGGCTATATGCTAGCAGCACCAGAGACGGGATGGATTGTGACAATACTGTCAAAGATCCAACCCACTGGCTAACTGACAGCTAGCGCTGCTGCTGATTGGGGGAATCCTTGTGGGGAGCAGTGTCTGACTCACTGCTCTCTGCAGGGAGGATCAGGAAGTCGGCAATTAGCAGTATGTGTTTGCTGACGTCCCATCAATCGAGCTGACCTGTGACAGTTTCAGTGTTGGGTCGGCTTGAATTATGGGATTTTGTTTTTTCACCCGCCCCATAATTCTCAATGTCTTCTAAAGTAGAAATTATTAGCTTCTCTACTGCATTTGTCAGTGCCTCTTAAATTCTACAACTTGTCTGTTATTGGATTACATGTAATGGACATACACAAAATACTCATGGTGAAATCAAGGAAACTTGTTTTTTTTTTAAAAAAAGAAAGTGTGCATATGTATTCACCCCTTTCTTATATCACCAGAATATCTGGTCCAACAAATTACCTTCAAAAATCACAGATTGCCTTTATTTACAAGTGTCACATGATTTCAGTGTATACCTTTTCTGAAAGGCCCCAGAGTCTGCATCACCATGAAAACCAAACAGAAGTACAAATCAGATTAGAGCAGGGTGGCCACAATTTTTTTGTGTAAGAGCTACTTTTTATAGGACCAGCTCAATGAGATCTACTAAAGCAAGGCACCACAATGCACCTGCAACAGAATACGGGTGAGTGTGATGAATGCACTGTACTATTGTGAATGGGCCCTTAGACCTAGCACTCATCAGAGAAAAGGTAAATTATGGGACTATTACCTGTAATGGCAAAACTCCTAACGTTCCTAATCTCAGTGTCTCTAATAGACCTGTGCAGGGCAAAAAATTAGTTTTGGTCAAAAAAAGAAACATTTTCATTGTTTTCATCAATGGAAACAAATTTTAATGCTGTTTTGGATTTGGAGACAAAGCCTCAAACTGCACAAGACTGCAGAACAAGCAGCAGCTGTATCTGCCACCAGTGTGTTCTGTGTGCTGCCATCTTGGAGTATATTTTGGTATACACCAAGATGGTGGCACCTAAAATACCAAGATATACTCAAATGGCTGCATGCATGCCCAGAACCTGCCAGCGGCCAATATGGCTGCAGTGCTTTCTGATAATTTTTTATATGCCTGAATATCAAACACATTTATATCGTATTTAGTATATTCGGGCATTAAACAATTTATTTCGCACGAACCGCTGAATCAACTGAATTTTGTTAGATTTTGCAGGTTCATCTAAATGCACATGTCTATTGTGTAAGTGACGGCACAGTCCTGTCGGTAGGGCATAGTCTGCACGTGGGGAAATAGTCTGGCCTGTGAGGCCACAGTCCTGTAGTTATTTCACATATCACTTAAGAGCACTGGATATATTCAACTCTAAGAAGGATTAGCTATTTTTGTATATAGATATTTAAAAGTATATTACTTTGTAGATATGAATGGATTATTCATTTTCTGTATATAGTTTTGGAATGAGAGTTTAACTAGTGGATGGATTAATGCACTAATTGTGGTTTGCACATTTTATATAGTGGTTTATAATGCAAGTTTTAACCCTCATAGTGCAGTGCACTTAGGAGATTCCATCTCGTGATGCTGTCCTGGAAGACTAATGGAAATAGAGTTACCGGTAAGTCCTAACTCTGAATTTTCACTTGTTAGGGTATGACACACTTTAAGCACAGTTGCTCATTGGGTTTGGTCTGATCCTGAGTGCAGATCATATAATATATATCCTGTGGGAAAAAACAATGCCCCCTCCCTCTGAGAAAGAACATCTCGCCCAGGCCTGTGCTTCTCAGAGTGGAGCAGCTGCATGCTGTACTCTGAACCAAGGCTTACAGTGTCAGGAGCTTGGCTGGGACATAGCACCACCTGCTGGCTACGCCTGAGAACTGCACCCCGGCCAGCAGCTGAGCTCCAAGACAAACGGAGCAGCCAAATATAACTTCCGATCGCGGTCTACCAGAATTAGCTTTGCGATCGACCTTATGGCACCTCTGGACTAGAGTATCTGTCCATAGGACCACTTTAAGTCGTTCACTCCACCGAGCTGGCCTTTACAGAAACTTGGCCAGAAAAATATAAGCAAACACGTTTGCTGTTCACCAAAAAGTAATGTGGGAGACTCTCCAAACAAATGGAAGAAGGTATGCTGGTCAGATGAGATTAAAATTTAGATGTTTGGACCTTCAAGGAAAATGCTACGTCTGGTGCAAACCCAAGACCTCTCATCAGCCCAAGAACACCATCCCCACAGTGAAGCATGGTGGTAGGATGTTTTTCATTGTCAGGGACTGGCAAACTGGTCAGAATTGAAGGAATGATGGATGGCGCTAAATACAATCAAATGTTTGAGGGGAAACCTGTTTCAGTCTGTCAGAGATTTGAAACTGGGGACGGAGGTTCATCTGCCAGCAGACAATGACCCTAAGCAGGGCCGGCTTTAGGGGTGTGCGAGCGGCCGACACAGCTCGAGGCGGCTTCCCTCTTCACCGCTGGCCATGCGCCATGACAGCGCTCCCTCGTCCGCCGCCGCCCTGCTGTTCTGGGAGGGGGGCGCAGGAGGGAGCGCTGCCTTCTGTCAGGTTGGACGAGCGGTGAGGGGGAGAGAAGCTGCGCCCGCAGCTGTCAGGATGGCCGAGCGGGGAGGAGATCAGAGCCGCTGTCATCCTGTCAGTTTCAGGATGACAGCGGCTGTGTGCAGAGCGGGGGATCTGTAGATATCATTGATATTTACAGATCCTCCATGTGAGGACAAACACTGGAGCGATCGTCTGATCACATGTCCCCAGTTATGAATGAACAGGTAGTGATTTACATCACCTCCTGTTCATTCATGAATTTCTCAATGGGGAAAAGCACTCACTACAGAGGCTCCTCCCCATTCAGAACCTGGTGATAGTAAATATTTTACTATCAGTGTCTGAATGAATGGGAAGCCTCCGTACTGAGTGCTTCCCATTCATTGAGGGCTGAGGCTGCAGGATTTGGTGTCCTCAATTTCTTTTCTATTTTAAAAGGGAAATGTCAGGGGTCCCACACACATATTATTAGACATGTGTGAAGACTAAAAATTCATTTCAGATGAAATGAACGAAAACTAAAAACATTTAATTCGTTTCATCAAACAAAACAAATGTTTATGCTATTTTGGATTCAGCCATTGACGTGTTCTGGAGGCAGGGCGCATAACGTCATGTAACACCACACGTGTTGGGCGCCGCCATCTTGGTGTATGTCTAGGTATACACCAAGATGGTGGGGCCAATATCGGCGTGTGACGTCACCTGACGCAGCGCATGCATGGCGTCATGTAACTTCATGCTCCCCGCCTCCAAGATGGTGGCACACATTCACAGAACACGCAGGTGGCCAACATGGCCGCTGCACATTCTCAAACAAATAACTATGTGCCCGAATAAATTTTTCGTATTTTCAGACATATAGTAATTCATTCATTTTACATGTAGTCTGGGTTTTATGTTCTGTTTTTTTATTTTTACTTTTCTAGCTGCACAACCTGACACTTTATTTTTATAGACTATTTTAGTTTGACATTTATTGTTTGCCTTCTGTTGTTTTATTTGATAAGAATACTTATATTGTGCCTACAAGTTTAATACCTTTTGAATAAAAGTTTTATTTTTATCATACCTTTTAATATGTTTATTTGCGGCTTAACAGCATAGGGGTCTTTAAATGGTGCGGATATTGGGGGAAATGGGTGTGGTTACTGGGCGTGTGGCCACTTAAGGGTGTGGTCACTGGGGGGCGCTGTAAAGCTTTCTCGCACAGGGCGCCTAAGGCCGGCCCTGACCCTAAGCATACTACTAAAGCAACACTCGAGTGGTTTAACCACTTCCCGGTCGGCCGTAAAAAAACTGCCGGCCAGGAGCTCTCTAGATCCGAGCGGGCGTCTTTAGACGTCCGCTCAGCTACGCCCCCTCGCGCGTGAGCAGGAAATGCCCGTTATTTGAAAACAGGCAGCGATGCCCGTTAATATACGAGCGATCCGCCTGCTATAGAGCCGGCGGATCGCTAGTATGAGGTCCCGTGAGGCGCCGCTCCCCCCCTCCCACTGTCAAGCTGGTCCCGGGCTCCGCTGTGCCGGGTGCGAGCCTTGAAGCTGATGAAGCAGATCTCTGCTTCATCAGGGGGGTCCTAGGTTACATTAGGGTTTTCTAACCCCCCTATGTGATAACTTTATTGCTAAGTGAAAAAAAAATTTAAGTTTCCCACCCAAAAATGTAAAGTTACAAATAAAAAAGAATTACATTTTTCTTTTTAAAGTCCCCCCATACATACACGCATGCAAACAGGTGTCGGGTGCGAAAACGACGATTTCGCCCCTTTACGCCGCACATGTTACATATCGTCACGAACGTCGGAATGAGAGCAATAGTTCTAGGGCCATCAATCACTGATAACACTAAACTGATGAGCTGTAAACGCTTTTAAAGCGTCGCCAATGCTCAATTTTGGGTATGGTAGTTTTTTGCGATTTCGCGGGTGCGCACAATTTTAAAGCATGACATGTTTGGTGTCTATTTACCTGACGTGACCCCATCTTTTATATTTTACCAAAAATATGGGTAATAATCATTGTCTCCTTTATGAAATTTCAATAATTTTTCCTTAATATAGTAAAAAATTAAAAAACCCCAGTGGTGATTAAATACCACCAAAAAAAAGGGTATACAATTCATTTCAGTACAGCGTTGCATGACGGAATAAACGTCAGTCAAAGTACTGCAGTGCTGAACACTGAAAAATGGCCTGGCCAGGAAGGGGGTCTAAACACCTGGTCTTGAAGTGGTTAAGGGGGGAAACATTTAAATGTCTTGGAATGACCTAGTCAAAGCCCAGATCTCAATCCAATTGAGAATCTGTGGCATTACTTAACGATTGCTGTACATCAGCAACACCCATTCAGCTTGAAGGAGCTGGAGCCGTTTTGGCTTGAAGAAGGGGCAAAAATCCGAGTGGCTAGATGTGCCAAGCTTATGGACATGTACCCCAAGTGACTTGCAGCTGTAATTGCTGCAAAAGATGGCTCTAAAAATATTGACTAGAGGGTGTTTAATAGCTATGCACACTCAAGTTTTCTGCTTTCTTTGTCTTATTTCTTGTTTCTATAACAATAAAATATACATATAGACACACACACTTTCTTTAGATTCATCAGCACTTACATTCTGCTGAGTAATCTGCAATATCCTCCTTAGAACTTTTATTCATAGAAGACAAAAAGTTTTCTTTAACTCTTGGTGCTAATGGCTGCCAGCTGAACGATCCACTTGCTGTTGCATACTCAAAGTTATCAACAGTTAATCACAGTTTTTCACACAGACTTGAGGGGCTGCTCATCCAAGGCTCTGGGGCTTCTACCACGAACATAGAAAAACAAAAGGCAACAGAGCGCCACCTCCGTGTGTAAAATCGTTTATTAAGATGAATAAAACAAGGGATAAATGTACTCACAAGCAAACGTTTTCATCACGCTTTAACAACAAACGAGAGGCCACACTGTCTGTTAACCCAACATGGTATTTATCCTAATAAAGGATTTTGCCCACGGAGGTGGCGCTCTCTTCCTTTTTTTTTATTTATAGAAGTAGGTGGGGAAGAAGAGGTAGAGGGAAAAGTTGGATAGAGAAGCAATAGCAGGAAAGGATCTCTTTCTATCGTGTTGGAGGTGCTGTGGCAATGGTGGACCCACAGAAATGAGGCACTAAATGTAAAAGGAAAAACAATTTATTCACACACACACACACACACTTCTGAGAAATGGTGCCTGCACAGAACCTCCACTGGAAGCGATGAAACGCCATGTCTGCCCTCAGCAAGCCAGCAAGTAAGGGTGGATTAGACAAAGATGGGCTGGAGGTGAGGTAGGATGCCACATAGAAACAAACTATGAAGAAACAAGAAAAAATGAATAGCACAAAAATATCATGGCCCCAAATATTTTAAAATAGCATACTTTTGTTCATGATCTGACCCTGCCACCAAGGGTGCTCTGGCTAACAGATGTTTTGGGGCGACACTAGAGCTTTTACTCTTGGAGAGGTAGAGCTCAAGCTTCTTCTTGAAAGGGACCTCCTGCCATAGGTCTCAGGACAGAATAAAAGGAGGATGGGGATAAACATTTGGGCTGTATGAAAAGAGGCCATTCTACCAGCTGCCACCATACAACATGGTGCAAGCAAGGCAGACTCTCAAAACCTAGGTTAGAGGTTAAAATATGGACAAGTAAATTCCATATTTCAGCAAATTCTGCCGTGAACTCCAAAAGACCAGCAAATGGGTTTTCTGATTGTACACTATCAGTTGTCCATACACAGGGAGTGCTCCAGAGAGAATACATGGTCGAAGGCCATAAATATATTACTGCCTTGACATAAAGGACAAGCCATAAAGAGGAAGACAGAAAAAGAACACCTCAGCTATGGCAGGAGTGTAATTTATGGCTTTCATAAGGGGTATGTAGGAGAGGAGACTACCTATACTGATACTGCCATGGAAGAGTCAAGAAAATCATCTATAGGCCATCTGCTGGATCCTCAAGAAGCTAAAGAAAGCAAGCACTCCTTTCATTGTCATGCTTAGTGAGCGAACAACATACAATGAATTTACACCTTGTTAAATATTAAGAACTGTATGTATTAACCACTGGGAGCTGTTGTAAGGAAATATTTATTTACATATTTGTAAGTTCCAAAGGATGTCATCATTCATGTTTTATTCTTATAGATGCCCAGTTGTATGTGGACTTCTTCCATGATGCTAGCCAGCAGTTCACTCTCTGCTAAACTCATTACTGGGCTCTCTTTTAATCCTGAAAACAACAACGCATATAATTACATATCACTCAGGTGATATAGTTATGTCATACAAAAACTGCCAAACTGAGTTTTAAATAAACAGAAGACTAATCTGACTCTAGGTAACATGAACATATATCGAGGTGACACATTATCTTTTACCGTACTTATCTTGTTACTTGGAGTTATTCTCTGAGGCTTCTCCTTATTTTGTAAAAAAAAAAAAAAAAACCAAAAAAAGAATTTGAGATGTGTTTACCTCATGTTCCCTTTGACTTCTATACAGGCACAAAAACAATGCATACTAGCAGCAACAGTAAGCACAAGTGATAAGTGCGATTTCATTCAAATTCAAACAGCATTCCAGATACTTTAAAATTGCTTAACATACACCAATGTACATGAACTCTTAAAGGAGGTGTGTCAAATTCAAATGATACAGTGGGCCAGATTAAGTAGAAAAATCTTTAAAAAAAGGGCTATGTTATGTCAACTGCAGGCTATACTTACTTAATTTCCAATAAACAAAATTAAATGTAAAATATTTTATCCAGGGGGGGGGGGTCGTTAGCTGGCTGGCAATGTGAGTGGATGCTTGCACTAAGAGCTCTGCACCAGGACTGCTCTGTCTACTGCTTTAGCAACCAAAACACACTATAAATCGGGGAAAAAGAAATCCTCCAGAGCCTCTAAATCACTTTTCACTTTCCAGTGCTTCGGGGAAACCTACATCTGCATCCTCCATCAAGGATTACTTTGATGGCCCGGAGATTCTAAGCGAGGCGCGCGAACCCAAGATGGCACCAAGGCCTACCACGCCTTCATCACCTTCGGTGGTCCCTACCTGCAAAACTGCTCTCCACCCACGATTCTCACCCTCTTCAACTGGATCGGACTTACCTAGTGAGTCTTCCTTCTCTCCGGCGCCTCATCTTCCAGGAGCCATATGCAGAGCATGTTCGGCTGACCAAAGGCAGCCGATGTATGGCTGAAATCAGCCGTACTGAGCTGAAGTGAATAGCTGAACGACGTTTGGCTTAATTCACTTCAGCTCGGTTATTCACTCGGCTGCCTTCAGCAGCTTTGTGAATAACTCCCATCGTAAAAGGCAATTTATTGCATATCATATGCCATCCCCATTTCCCTGCATTCTGTATTGGGCTTACGCCTGAGTTTTCACTTCTTAAAGAGCTTTATTTAACTGTTATTTGTTATCATCTACCGATTTGTCCTATCCATCCCATTGGTGAGAAATGTGTGGGTGGAGCCTGCTTAATTCTCTTACATCCAGGTAGGCAGACAGATGAGGTTAAAATATATATAATCCGCGCTTTTGGATATAAATATAATATAATATAATTATTAAAAAATATATATTTAAAAATAGTAATAATAATAAAAGCTGCTGCGCTCGGGACACTCAGGTCAAATTGTATATAGATGTGCCGTGCAGCGCTCGGGGTCACCAGTAGGGTGAACTATCAAATACGTAATTAAGTGTTAACAAAACAATATGTAATCAAAACATTAAATAGGTGTTTGCAATCATTATTAACATACTAAAGTGATAGCTAGTGAAATAATAAATAGATGAATACCAAATTTCACTTTGTGCAAAAGTGTATTAAATTAATTATGCCTTATTATAAAATTCTTTGTTGTAATCAAGCGTAAAAATACAAAAATGATCAATAAAAGTGATAAACAACAAATCAGCTCAAAGTCATCAATAAAAGTGAGTCCGAAACTATTATGGAATCCAAGTATATATGATGTATTGATGATGAAAACAAGCTTCAAACAAAAGCTTAATCTTTTTCCCACACCAAGGGGTTGATTTACTAACCTTATAAACACGCCACGAACAAGTATACACCTCTGTAGTGTGTTCCCTCCCAGCATGATCTATTGGTGGAATCTAGACACCTTTGTAGTGTGTACACACCCAGCAGGTGTGTTGTGCAAAGCCCTGCATGAATTGCAAGGTGATGTTGTGTAAATTAGCTCTATGTTGTGTTGCTTGCGTTGATGAATGCAGGAATGTAAATGCATGAGCTAACCATTTTTGTCTAAACTGTGAAGCAGCATTATATATGAATCATGCGCATGATTTTTCCATATATGGCATTAGTGGAAATATGCTTTTAGAGACTTGCATGCCGCTATTAGAGCGGCGTGTAGCCTATGGCGCATGCTACATGACGCGCACGTACGTAAATACATAAAAATGCGCCATAACGGCGTGAAAATGTGACACGTTGCTCTTGTTTGGTTGATAAATACGTTTTGCTGTGTAAAAATGCACACGCACCTGGTGCGTGCGTGTGTTTAGGTTAGTAAATCACCCCCCAAGTGTCCACGACAAAACTCCCCTCTGGTGACCCCGAGCGCTGCACACCCATCTATAGACAGATGAGGTTAGTAGCGACTCCATCAAGAAACAAAGATGGTTTTGCTTACCTTTTAAAAGACACTGTCGTACATGTTCTGCCTCGTAGCTCAGTCCTGTGCTGTTCCAGAAATTCAAATGTTTTGTAGTCGGAGGAAGAGGATATTTTGTTTCTTCTCCATTAACTATTATTGTTGTTGGAGACCACATGAATGAAGGAATCTATAGTGAAGCAGATTTGTCAACATCAGTTTCATAAGAATTTAAAATCTTTATGTGGCCAGCTGCTTGTACTGACCACATAAGTACAACAATTAACTAGGTAAAATCATAGCATTCTTAAATTATTTTATTTATTATTCTTTAAAGGTTATTACCAAGAGGATAAGGCTCCATTTACACCTAGGCATTTGGTTGCTAAAGGGTAAGCTTGGCAAAATGCTTAAGACAAGGAATCCCACTCATTTCTATGGCCCCTGTTAACACCTGAGCGTTTTGCCACGTGTTCGTCGCACAAAAATTGCCATTGAAGTCTATGGGACCAAAATGCACTGTAATCTGCCAAAAAGTAGCTCATGTACTTTTTCCAGCTGCAGGTGTTTTTTTCTGCTTGCAACAAAATACTCAGGTGTGAACACGGTCCATAGAAATGAATGGAATTCCTTGTCTTGAGCGTTTTGTCGTGCTTACCTTTGAGCGACAAAACGCCTATGTGTGAACAGGGACTAAGGGAAACATGCTGATTTTTGAGTGTGTCTTTAGGTATTTGTTGCCTATTCAGGCAAAAGGGCATTTGTAAAATCAGGAACAGATGTTGGACAGAAAGACCTGGATCACAATCAGCATTTCAGTTCATCTCATTGTGCTGCTAATCAATGCAGATTGTACGGCTATGTGCTTGATTTTATCCACCCTTTAATGTGTTCAGCTAAAGTTATTAGGAGGGATATTTACTTGCTTTTGACCACATAGTGTATGCTTAGCTGCTAACAATGTAAATTTGCCAGCCTATAGATAAATATCTGAAGAATAATGGAGTTCCAGTGTGGACTGCAGAAACCTCACCTCGCACAAGGTTATAAATTCAGTTATTTTCTTTTTAATGTGTGTTAGATCTTGGAGATTATATCATCTTGAAAATAAATGTCAAAATAAATATATTTTGAAAAGTGCAGTGAACAGTTCCTCATTCCTAATTATATTCAATTGTTTTATACTTTACACTGTATGACTCCAATAGGGACTGAGGTGAGTTCTCTACTGAAAAATGCTGTGCGCAGTTTTTTGCAACTCCTACACTTGATTCTTCTCTGGCAAGCCCTCCATGGGAAATCCAGGCAATCCCAGTCTATTTGAGGGACGTAATCTCTTCTATTTCCTCTGGGTCAACCTGAAACATGCCTAGAACAGCCCTAGAGTGAGCCTACTAGGACATCCATATCAAATGTCCAATCTACCCACACAAGCAACTCTTGATATGAATAAGCTGTGGTTCTAGTTAATCCACAAACAAAAATGTAAATTTGTCATACCCGTGCTAAATTTAAGGTTGTATTTGCAGTCGCTATTAAACTAATTTCAACCTATTCAGCCTGGGACTCAGGGGGCAGACAATTATTTGGTCCTCATGGAATGGAGCTGTTCTTACCCTGGTGTAATTTTTACATTTATACTTTGCGAATGAGAAAGAATGTGGTTAAGGGTACCTGAACCATTCCTTTTGTGCCACATATCACAGCTCGGTTTGGCATTTGAGTCACAAGGGTGGAGGTTAGAATAGCCTGGCGTTTTCCAGAGTACTGCAGGATAATTGTCACAGTTTCATCCACTCCTATCAAAAAAGGTATAGTAATGCTAAACAAGACATAAACCACACGTGTGTTTTTGTTTACTTTACTACCTACAGAAACCTGGGGTTATGGTTTGTACAAACCTTACCGGTCTCATGTAGATATCCTCTGGCAGTTATAGACTCAGGCTTTTCTCCACTAAAAGCCATTAAAGCAAACTGGACACAGTAGCAGCCAATATCCAAAAGAGCACCTCCACCTAGCTCCTTATCCACTGCTCTGGGAATATGAAGTAAGTTCACACCAAATTCTGCTTGTACAACCTTCACCTCTCCAAGAGCTTTCTGATTTAGGAGACTGCGGATCTGCTCATAGACTGGGAAGAATCGGCTCCAGAATGCTCTTTCCATAGTGTAGTGTTTCTGTAGTAGGTTTATTTAGATATATAACTGCATATGATGGATAATTTGTTGCAGTTTATTTTGTATGTAGTATTGATTGCTGTGATAGCATTCATTATGCATGTATCAAAACAACACGTGGTAAAAGTTAATGGTTAAAAAAAATGATATGCCGCAGCACATTGGCTTAATGGTTAGTACTTCTGCTTTGCAGCACTGGGATCCTTGGTTTGAATACCGACCAGGACACCATCTGCATGGAGTTTGCATGATCTCCATTTGCTTGTGTGGGTTTCCCCTGGGAGATCTAGTTTCCTCCCACACTCCAAAGACATGCTGGTAGGTTAATTGGCTAATGTTGATATTGGTCCTAGTAAGTGTACATATGCATGGGATCTTAGCTTGTAAGCTCCCTGAGGGTAGGGATTGATGTCAATGTACAGTTTGTAAAGTGTGTAAATTGTTGGCAATATAAATAAATAGTCAGCACCAAAATTCCTGCATGCAAAATTACCATGGCAGTTTTCAGAAGCCAAAAATATAGCAATTTAATATTACAATAAACAATAACTTGTTTGACAACTTTTAGCTTCTAATTTTGTGCATCCTAAAAAAAGTGTGCTAAATTCATTCTTTGGGTATAATGGTCTGCTACAATACCAGTAAACATTAACTGGTGCCTTATTGTGGGGCATAATCCCCACAATGTCACCCCATATCTGTGAAGAGACATAAGAGGCCCTGTGTTCAGTGGCAAAAATTAACAGGACCACGTGACATATGGGGAGTAGGAGGAAAAGGGACTGAAAAAGAAAGGAAGAAAAAGCAAGAAAGCTGTATGTAAAGGAACTAAAAGTGGTGTAAGATAGGAAGCGGAGGCTCCCCAAAGTCTGACGGGGAGTCCACACCTCTAGCAGAGGCGTCTATATTTTTATTATTATTATTATACTTTATGTAGCACCAACAGTTTGTGCAGCACTTTACAATATAAAGAGACATTACAGTTACAATCCAATTCAAAACAAGATGGTTAGGAGGGCCTTGCCTGAGAGACCTTACAATCCAAAAGTTATTGGCAAGTGATACAAAAGGGCCCACTGAGACCAAGTGTAGACATACAAGGTCATTGTGTCCCAATCACTATGGATGAGTTCTTCCATGGTCACTACATGCTCAATGCTGTGTAATCAGTCTCTAGCATTCCAAAATCTCGGAATAAGCTTTTTCCCTGCATTGAGCAGGTGAAAGGGAAGAGCTTGCTTATATACATTAAATGGCAGTGAGTAATGATGATGCAAACACTGAGCCTGGTGGAACTGTAGGGAACAGCCCAAGATCTTGCCAATTAAGCAATGTACCTGAGACCAGAAGGAGTGAATTAGAGGGCATGACCTCTAGATGTGTAGCATGGTACCCTATCCTAACGACATTTCCAACAGGTATCTGGTAAGCGTGCTGTAATCCTATGCAAGAAGACAGGTGTGGGGTACCATCTGGTTCGAAGCTTATAGTTAGTTTCCTGTATGTTAACATTAAGGTTGCCTTTCAGAAGAGCTTGATGCATAGCTTTCCACTCCTCCTCTGTCACGGTGATATCCAGTTCTTTTTGCCATCCTTTAGCCACTGGATCAGCTTTAGGCAACAGCTGGTGAAATCATGAATATATGGTGGAAATAAAGTGGCGAAGAAGGGCAGCAGAGGTGCATAGATGTTTAAAGTCAGTGAGTTTTCTTGGGTAAGCCGGCCTATTGCTAAGTGCATTTAGGAAGTGGCACGGATGCAGGTAGGACCATTGTGGAATAGCATTAGCTTTTAAAGTAGTTTGCCTATTTACTAATGGCACGTATGCTGTTCACTTTGCAAGGAAATAAAATATCCAAAGAAAGAAAAACAGTATTTTTTTAGAGGTGCACCGAAATGGAAATCTCAAAACCGAGACGGAACCGAAATTTATCCAGCACAGAACCCTGAGGCACACCGCTAATGACACTAGCCCAGTCTGAAAGGGCGCCATTTATTGATACTTTCTGTACCCGTTCCTTTAGCCAGTTCTCTATCCATGTACACACCCTTCCATCTATGCCCACAGCTCTCAGCTTGTGAAGTAAGCGTTTGTGTGGTTCCGTATCAAAAGCCTTTGAGAAATCCAGATATACCACATCCACAGACCTCCCTCCATCCAGATCTCTACTTACCCCCTCGTAAAAAAAGTCAGTAGGTTTGACAGGAACGATCTTTCCTAAACCCATGCTGATTGTCATTAACTATACCATTATCCTGAACAAATTCTACTAAATAGTCCTTAATCATTCCCTCTAACAGTTTACAAACTACAGATGTAAGACTAACTGGTCTGTAATTCCCAGGTTGGCATCTTGCCCCTTCTTAAATATGGGAACTGTGACAGCTCACAGTGCTCTTCTCCCGCAGCGCTCGGCCGCCTGTCACACTTTCTCTCCTCCCCGCTTGGAGCAGCGCCCAGCGGGGAGGAAAGAAACCCGGGATGCTGTTTTGCTCTGGACTACAAATCCCAGAGACGTAAAGCTTATCCCAAGGACGAGCCCAGATGTAAAGCTTGGCAAAACTTTAATTTCTATTTTGTTGTCTGTTCTTGCAGTAAAGCTCAAGGAAACTGACCAAGTAGCATTTAAAGTACTTTTTTTTGGTGAAAATGCTGCATGGGTCAGTTTCCTTGAGCTTTACTGCAAGAACAGACAACAAAATAGAAATTAAAGTTTTGTCAAGCTTTACATCTGGGCTCGTCCTTGGGATAAGCTTTACATCTCTGGGATTTGTAGCCCAGAGCATTACAGATGCGCCACTATATTGGCGGAAAACTGGCACTTTCGGCATTTAGCCAAAAGTGCAATTTTCGGCCGATATGTTTCGGCGGCCGATATATCAGTGCATCCCTAGTATTTTTTCTTGCACAAGATTGCGGTGATTGAAGTCAGCTCATTCACTAAGCTAAGGGAACAGTCTCTTGCATAGGAAATAAGGCCTTACCCATGGAAAGCAATGAATAATTTCTATATTTTTTTAGCCTCTAGTTATTAGGCATTTGTTATGTTCCATAGCATCTTAGGACCAATAAAATACAATATGTAAGCATCATGAACAGGATAGTAAATACCTCCATTAAAAATACATTATGGTTTCTGGCAGCAGAGATGAGCTCTTTCACTTCTGCGAGGTTCATGGCCAGAGGCTTTTCACACAGGACATTCTTTCCTTTCTCCATGCACATCAGCCCCAGATTCTTATGGACTGGATGAATGGCACCAATGTAGATAACATCTGAGAAAAGGACCATGTGGGTTACAGAATTACAGGTGGCAAACTGAATAAGATATGCAAATATATAGACAGACCACAAGCTACAATGGTTTTGCCTTAATTCTAATTTTCTTTAAAACACACAATACTTGTTTTTCTAATATTTTATACAGGGAACACCATTACAAATGTTTCCCAGAACACTTTGGGACTTAGAAACAGAGTGCACAGCAGAAGTGGTTTTCTTTCAACTACACTTGCCTCTCATTGAAACCTTGAATGGCACCATTTGGAGGCAAAGGAAGTGAGAGTATGTCACTGCTCTGACTCATTTACATGTCTGTACATTTCTGCTTGATCTACTTGACTTTGTAACCAAGTGAATTACAAGAAGATGTAAGGAGAAGCTGGAAAATATGTGAAGAGGATATGAAAAGAAGAGGATATGAAAACTTCCAACTGGATATTTATATGCAGTAATTCATATTTACCTAACTAATAAAAATAAAAAATGTGTTCAGTTAGAAGCTGGAAAGATATAAAGAAATGTTAAGGAGATGGGGACTATGTACTTATATGGATATCAGCTGCTAAAGCTCAAACAAATCTTGGTGCTAGCTACAATATATTTTGGCATATTGGGGACTTGGCTCTTGCAATTTGTCTAGCCCTTTGTTTAGTCTAATTTTCACAGGCTGGGCTCCACAAATTACAGTCTACATTTTTAGTCTGTTTATTCAACATTCATAGCCCCCAACTACCGTATATACTCGAGTATATAGCTGCCTCATTTCCCACCCTCGGCTTATATTCGGGTCAATACTTTTTCCCAGTTTTTTTGGGTAAAAGTAGGTACCTCGGCTTATACTCGGGACGGCTTATACTCGAGTATATACGGTATCTCACATTTGTAAGGACTTCCCTCTTTTGGAACTAATTTGATTCCTCTTCAGTATTCCCTGTTTTTGGTCTGCTGTATAGACCTCTATAGAAATGTACTATTTATCTATCAAAAGTGATATACTGTACTAAGATGTTAATCTAACCTCATATGTTATTGCATTTTTTTTGTTGTAAAGCCACTAAAAGGGAAAAGTAGCATTAAAAAATGTACTTGTTGGTTTAACTAATAAGATTTTGCGTATTAATTCTTTGTTGTACACATAACAGGGGCTTGGAAGGAGTGTGCCCTTTACAATGTGCTAAAAGGTGCCCCTCTTTCTTATCTCTGAATGTTGAGAGGCATGTACTTACCGATGTCAGGATCACTGGCAAGCTCTTCATATGAATTGTATACTTTTAGTATTCCATGACTTTGGGCAAATTCCTTGGCGCGATTGAAATCCCGTGCAGCCAAACCCACTATCTGAGAATATGAAAGGAGAAATACTCACGCTGTGTGTATATGTGTGTGTGTGCTAGATATACACACAAAATACTTGGAATAGCTTTCACCATTTGGGTTCCAAAACAGCAATTTTTCTCAAATACTACCTGAGGCCAAACACTGACGCTCTGATGAAGGGGGTGTGTCCCCGAAAGCGTACCAAGCATTAGCAGTGGGACTCAGAGTCTCCTGAGTGTCTTCTCGATCTCTCCTTCTGTTACATCCACAGCAGCTATGCAACAAGGACTGTCAGTCCATTTTGATGCTTTTAATACTGTCTTGTTTGTGAGTATATTTTTGTTTACTTTTTTATTGAATAAAAAACTTTTACCTGCACCAGGAAATGCGCCCGGTTGTTTTTTGTTTTTCTATGTAGCCTTCTGGACTCCCTGACTGTACCGGGGCAGCGTCTACTGGAGGTGCAGTGAAGGGTTCAAGCTTATGGATGGTCTTCCTGGTGCTGGTCTATTTATTGCATTTTTGGATTTTACTATATGAAATGCGAACATTCAATACACTGTTGGCTTATTACAAAGTAAAGGATTGCCTTCTAACAACAGAAAGTGCTTCTATGTCATTATTTCCAACATAAGCACAAACACAAGGGGTTTAGTTATTACTAGGGATGTCCCGATACCGATACGAACATCGGTATCGGGACCGATACAGGGCATTTTGACAAGTACTTGTACTTGTCAAAATGCCCCGATACATAGCGCCGAAGCTTGCGCTATGTTTTTTCTTTTTCTTTACTTCCGAGCGTTTCGTCACTGCTGCTCCGGTGGGTGGCGCTCCAGGTGGGTGGTGCTCCAGGTGGGTGGTGCTCCAGGTGGGGTCCTAATTTAGGTGGCTGGCTTAAGTGGGAAGTTTAGTGTTGTGTGAACAACAAGAATCTATTGTTGTAGTGTATTTGGATTATGTACTGTATATGTACTACATATACAGTAGAATACACTGCAGCAATAGATTTACAATTATCCCATGCTAATATGAATAGGTTAAATGATCCATGGTACAACTACACATTATGTACATATTATGTACTATGGATCATTTAAACTATTTATGTTAGCAGTGCAGAATTGTAAATCTATTGCTGCAGTGTATTCTACTGTATATGTAGTACATATACAGTACATATTCCCAATACATTGCAGCAATAGATGGAGGAATCTGTTGAACTTTTTCTATCTGAGAAAATCTGCAGAAAATCTATAGGTGTATGGCCAGCTTTACAGTGTAGTGAGTTCAAAAGAAAATTACATAAATGCACATTATGGAGGCTGCCAGTGACTATGAGAGGATGGTTATTGCAACCTGGTGTGTGCTTGTGGAGAATACGTCTGAAGTAAAGGTCACGCTTGATGCTATCCCAAACCTAATGCAATCGTACCATGTATCATACAGGGTTGCCACCTTTTCTTCAAGCCAAACCCGAACACTGTAGCACCTCACGGCATTTTTTTTGTAAAGTATACCCTATGCATATATTTTGTGATTAAATAACATTGGAGTTAATCACAATGTATCACAAATCATATGGAGTTAATCACAACTTGTCAGTGTGCCACAGGTCCTCAGATATGCATTCTGTACATAAACAATGCCTCATAAGATGCCAGTGTGCCACAGGTCTCAAGATATGCATTCTGTACATAAACGATGCCCCATAAGATGCCAGTGTGCCATAGGTCGCCAGATATATATTCTGTACATAAATAAATGTCCCCATAAGATGCCAGTGTGCCACAGGTCCCAGATGTGTACCATACAAAGCAGTATCCATATACATTTCCGCACTGCTTACGAGCGACCATTACCAGAAGTAATGGTCGCTCGTAATGACTGCGGATGGTGCCGCTCACAACAGAACTCCAATACAGATGTCACTAGCAACAATATTCCATGTTAGTGCAAAATAATAGAGATGTTCAGATACCAAGTACAAGTACAGATACTTTTCCAGCTCCAAGACTAGACTAGAGAAAAATTCAAAAGTTAGGAGGCAGCTGTCATTTGTAAGGAGCTCCTGGGATTTGTGCATTCCTGTTTTATTGTATGATTATTATTATTTTTTATAAATTAGGGATCCACCGATACCATTTTTTCAAGCACAAGTACTGATACATTTTTGTTTATTGTCATGTGACAGTTTTTCTAAAACAATACAGACTAATAATTTCAGGACAGAGCAACCCTAGTAGTTCTCGTGCAAATGCCAAGTATTGGCACTGTTATCTGAACATCCCTACAAATTAGGGATGCACCGATACCGTTTTTTCAATATTTTTTTACCGGTACAGTACCGGTGCCTTGTACCCCAATTATCAGGAAGTCGGGCGGTGGATCATGACCCGCTGTCCGGCTTCCTGATTACCAGTGAAGCCGGTGTTCTTGCGAAAGAACACAGGCTTCATTTGAGGTTGTCTGGCTTCCTGACCAATCAGGAAGCTGGGCGGCAAGTCATGAGGTGCCGTTCAGCTTCCTGATTGGTCAGGAAGCCAGACTGCCTACCATCAAGTGAAGCTGTCTTCCTAGCCAAACAGGAAGCCAGGAGGCGGGTCATAACCCACCGCCTGGCTTCCTGATTGTAAAGGAAGCCGGCTCCATGCTCCCTCGGCACTGCTGGTCAGAGCGAGATCACCCTCTGACCGGAATTTCCGGTATTGGAGGTAAGTATTGGAGCATTTGGGCGAGTACGAGTGCTCACCCAAATACTCGGAAACGGTACCGATACTAGTATCATTGTATCCCTAGTGCAAATCCATTTTATTGATAGTTGTCATTCAAACGACAAGCGCATTCAGGGCCGTGCAGGGTCCCCTTCATCAGGCTCAGAAATGACGTTGCATAAAAGTACCACAACCTTTATATAGACATACTAGAATGTCATTTCTGAGCCTGATGAAGAGGACCCTGCACGGCCCTGAAAGGGGTTGTTGGTTGAATGACCACTATCAATAAAATGGATTTTGCACTAACATAGACTCTTAGTGCTGGTGACATCTGTATTGGACGATATGTACTATTGCACATAAATGATGCCCCCGCAAAAGATGCCACATTGTTTTGTCGCATTTTCTTATGGGGGCATGTTTTTTTGTGCAATACCAACCCCTCCCCCCCCTCCTTTTCAATTGATATTTTATTTAATTACATTTAGTAAATACCTGTTATTAAGATGCCTTCCCTGATGAAAGTGCATCCAGCCGGCTGCTGGAGGATGATTTCTCCCTCTCTGCTCTCTCCCTGATTCACTCCCCCTGACTCACCCAGCTCCAGCAAAAGAGGAGAAAATGAGGGAGGGAGGGGGGTCAAGGGACAGGAGACCAGTGCATAAAACAACCGGGGGGAGCGGCCCCGGG
>NW_017308362.1:22024-150837 GCF_000935625.1 Nanorana parkeri | reverse complement strand
CCTCTCAGATGTTGGCAGGAAGCTGAGGAGGAGAGCGGCGAACGCTTTATGGGATCAGGAGCGATGCAGATTACATCACTTCCAGTCCCTGAGCTGCCTGTGCTGGGCTCCTGCAATCTGCACTCCAATAGCTTATTTCTTGTGTAATGGTGATAGTAGTGGTCTTTTGGACCCCCAGTATCACCTTAAAGAGGACCCATCACCACCAATATGCTATCACATGTGGGGCTTGTAACCTCCTCTATGTGATAGCAATTAAAGTAAAGTTAAACATTTTTTGAAATAAAATAAATGTAACATTTAAAAAAAAAAAAAAAGTCCCCCGCGAGCATGCGCGTCTTCATGTAAACATACGTCAGGTGCGCCTACGTACGAAAACGACGATTGCGCTACACATGTTGGGTACCACCGCGCACGCCGGAGTGAGGGCAATAATGCTAGGGCTCTAGGGCCAATATTTATGCACATCTCTAAACTAATGACCTGTAGGGGGCTTTCTTTTAAAGCATCGTCTATGGACTTTATGGGGGTACTGAATTCTGTCGCAGTTTCACGGACACACACAATTTTGTTACCTGGGCATATTGGGTATCTATTTACTCGTTATGACCTCATCTTTTATATTTAAAAAAAAAAGGGTTTTATATAGTGTTTTGGTGCACTAAATTTAACTTAAGTGCATTTTTAACTAAAAAATCATAAGGGCCAGTTCACACAAATTGCGGTGCGTTCCAGAACGGTAGCTGCTGGAACGCACAGAAATCGCACACCAAACTCCCCTCTTCATTCTGGCGGTGCATTGAAGTCAATGGCACTGCAACCACGGCCCCCGACTGCAGTGCAATCAGACGTGTGGTAAAACATTGCCTGCGTTTCGGTCCAGTGCGAACGCAAAAAGACAGAGCATGCAGCATTTTTTTGCGTTCGCACTGGACCGGAACGGAGGCAATGTCTGAAGGACACACATCTTAAAGGAGAACTATGGGGTTAGGGCTTTTCCCAATAGTTCTCCTTAGGGTAACGGAAGGACACAAACTAGCGTCCTCCCGTTACCCTAAGCTCAGTATACGGAGACGATG
Source organism: Nanorana parkeri (assembly GCF_000935625.1). Classification (NCBI taxonomy): domain Eukaryota; kingdom Metazoa; phylum Chordata; class Amphibia; order Anura; family Dicroglossidae; genus Nanorana; species Nanorana parkeri. Next base: position 149,758 of record NW_017308362.1, on the reverse strand, counting down.
CAGCTGAAGCGGATCCCGACAATTATGTCTGGATCCGCCCAGCTGCGTGAGTGACAGCTGGCTCTGCCTATCTAGAGGCAGAGCCAGCTGTACCCGCCCCCTCCCCCGTCCGTTTCGCCAGTCAGCGCTCGAGGATCGGAGCGGGGAGGGGAGAACCCAGCCACTCCCCTGTCACGGCAGAGAGCTGTGACAGGATCGAAAAGTGAGCGAACGCCGGTATGTGTTCGCTCACTTCCCGATCTACTGAGCCGACCTGTGACAGTCTCATTGTCACAGGTCGGCTAGAACTATGAGATGAGTGAAAAGCACTCACCTCATAGTTTTCCTTTAAGATGGCCATGTACTGTTAGGATTTTGTCTGAACCAGCAGAAATTCTAATCGTGGTTGGCTCTGCCAGCACCACCCCACTTGACAAACTTTGATTGAAAAATCAGTGGAGCTGGGCTAAAAATTGTTGGCCAAACAGTAACTACAGCCAATCAGAGAATGAAGGTCTGTGTTCACAGGTTCACATTCCTTCCTCCCTATCAAAGTCCATTGATTTCCACACACACCAGAGCATAAGAGGTAATCTTTACAGATGTGAACGGAGGCTGCAGACTCACAGTGGAAAATTGTATTTATTGAGGGGAAATCAACTCTTAAGGTGCCCATACACTGGCCGAATTTTGGCCGGGTTTTCAATGTACCGGACGAAAATGCGCACATTGTGTGGGGCTATCGGCTCCCTTTTAGCCGGCATTCCTCAATCAGGTGATCGAAGGTGCCAGTTGGAGTATCTTTGTGTGATCAGAGGCGGCAGCCAATGAGCTGCCGGCTCTGATCAGGTATTCTGACAGGTGGCGGCAGCACATTTCAGAATACAATGCAAACAGCGGCGATTCCTCGATCGATTCCTCAAAATCTTACAGTGGGGACATTTTTGCTGATGACAACTGTCTAAAGCTGGCCATACACCTATAGATTATCTGAAGATTTTCTATGGTCAGATGGAAAAAGTGCAACAGATTCCTCCATCTACGCTAAACTGTGTTGATGGAGGAATCTCCCACTGGGCCAAGCTTCAGTGTCTTGCTAGTTGGCCCTGCTAGCTCTCAAAATACCTAAACAATGCCTACAACCAGTCAGATTGCTCAGGTATTTTGACATTATGTGATCATTTTGTTAAGTGGAAAAAAAAAATTAAAGTTGCAAAAAAAATTTAAAGTCACGCATGAAAAAAAAAAAAAAACCCACAAAAAAATTTCCCCCACCCATACATACAGGCGTGCAAACATGCATCGGGCTTGCATACGTGCAAAAATGATGATTGCGCCCATTACGCCGCACATGTTACATATCACCGCAAACGTTGCAGTGAAAACAATAATTCTAGGGCCATTAATCACTATAACACTAAACTGATGAGCGGTAAAAGCTTTTAAAGCGCCGCCTATGGTCAATTTTGGGTATGGTAGTTTTTTGCAATTTCGTCAGTAAATAGACATGTTTGGTGTCTATTTACCTGACATGACCCTGTCTTTTATATTTTACCAAAAAATTGGGTAATAATAATTGATTCCTAACATAATGTAAAAAAAACTAAATTTTTTCCAAATTTTCAGTAATTTTTCCTTAATATAGTAAAACATAAAAATCCCAGTGGTGATTAAATACCACCAAAAGAAAGCTCTATCTGTCCCCCAAAAAATGGAATAAAATTAATTTCAGTACAGCCTTGCATGACTAAATAAATGTTAGTCAAAGTACCGCAGTGCTGAATATTGAAAAATGGCCTGGACAGGAAGGGAGTGTAAACACCTGGTCAGCAGTTCATTTCAGATCATGATGCTTGTACCCACCTGGTGATCCTGAGCTGGCAAAGTCTGCAGAGCTACCACAAAGTCATTGCTGATTTTACCGGCAGAGAAAATCCCCCACTTTGTGGCCATATTGTTAAGTGTCAGATTGTCGTTCTGGTAGAGGAGGGGAGAGAGGCTTGCCTGTGTTTTATAAGACAGGCAGAGTAGGCGTGCCTTGTTGAAATAAGGCCATAACCTCAGCTCTGCCTCTATGTGCCGAGTTCAACACACTCCCTAAACCAGAGAGAACCTCTCCTGCAAATCTCTCACATGTGCACAGTGTTAACATCTGCTTATCTGAATGTCAATTCATGACCTGGAAGAAAAAGTAAAACTCTACAAAGCTTTTTTGCATGAAATGAAGACAGGTTTAGGCTTCATTCAGGGCTGGTGCAGACCTGGGCAATCCGGGACGCGCGTCCACAGCGATGTGCTACATGTACCCTTTTTTGCGACACACAACTGTTTTTCGATTGCACCATAAAATAATGGCGCCACCAGCGTGATCGGCGGTGGTGGGCGACTCCGTGACTGCACGGCAATCCGTGCGTTATCGTGCACGATTCCTGCGTGGTCACGGATCGCGCAGGTGTGAACCTGGCCTAACACTTGCCACTTGTGTTGTTATGCACTAGATGGGCTAGATGGTTTGTTTATGCTTCTAGATCAGGGGTCCTCAAACTACGGCGCGCGGCCACACCCGGCCCGCCAGGGTCCTTGGCCTGGCACGTTCGGGTGTCAAGGCCGCGGGAGCTGCAGGCCCCTACCTTTACTACCTCCCGGTAGTAAAGTATCTAGATAAGCCACGCCCACTTGTGCATGGCTTGCGGCGCGCGCGAGCGAGAAATCCAGTCAATTTAAAAACAGGCAGCGATGTTAACATACAAGTTATCCGCCGGCTATAGAGCTGGCGGATCGCTTGTATGGGCGGTCGGCCCGTGTGTTCCGCCCCCTCCCGTTTTGGATGGCGATGGCGATTTGTCAATAAAGGACTTTTTGCTTCAAAACTTTTGGTGTGCTGGTGACAATCCTTTCTAGATCCACCCCCTCCCGTTGTCACTGATCCCGGGCTCCGCTGAGCCCGGGACCAGCATAGTGCCTCTGTCACAGGGGATCAGAGGGAGACCGGTACAAGACCTCCCTCCGGTCCACTCTCCGCTGTAAGAATGCGGAAGTGATGTGTCAGTCTCCAGCTTCAGACGCTGGAGAGAAGCTGATGAAGCAGATCTCTGCTTCATCAGCTTCTTCGGGGGTCCTAGGTGACATTAGGGGTCTTGGAGACCCCTGATGTCTCCATAAAAAGGACCTGTCACATCTTTTGCTATGACATAGGGGGTTTCTTATCCCCCTATGTAATAGCAATAAAGTTAAGTGGATAGGAATAAAAAATAGGAAACAAAATTAAAGATTCAATTTTTTTTTTACACATGTTACATGTTACATATCGCTGCGAACGTCGCAGTGAGAGCAATAATTCTAGGGCCATCAATCACTGATAACACTAAACTGATGAGCTGTAAAAGTTTTTAAAGGGTCGCCTGTGGTCAATTTTGGGTATGGTGTTTTTTTTTTGCGAGTACGCGCAATTTTTAAGCTTGACATGTTTGGTGTCTATTTACCTGACGTGACCCCATCTTTTATGTTTTACCAAAAAATTGGGTGATAATAAATGTTTTCTAACATAATGTTAAAAAAAACTTATTTTTTTGAAAATTTTCTGTAATTTTCCAGAAATATGGTAAAAAAAAACCCCGCAGTGGTGATTAAACACCCCTAAAAGAAAGCTCTATCTGTCCCCAAAAAATGGTATAAAATTCATTTCAGTACAGCGTTGCAGGACGGAATAAATGTCAATCAAAATACCGCAGCGATGAACACTGAAAAATGGCCTGGACAGGAAGGGGGTCTAAACACCTGGTCTTCAAGCAGTTAAAATAGGCCCAGCCACCCTAAACAGCAAATAGCATTTAATCGGCCGCCCGCCCGCGGGGTCCAGGGAGAGATCGTAATTCTGCCGGCCCCGCCTGGGTGTCAGGGAAGACACACAGGCTGTTCCGGAAGCTTGGCAGCTTCTGTGTTTGGCCTGCGCGGCTGCGCCCTTTCATCTCAGGGTGCATGCCGAGGCAAACCAAATGCCTTAGTTCCTTTAGCAGCGTAATGCCATTCACACCAGAGCAGCAGCTGCTGGAACGCACAGCAATTGCTCACTAACGTTCCCCCTTTGTCCTGGGATGGGAGGGGGCGTGGCGGTGCGGCACCACAGCCACGCCCCCCCCCCTGTTTTTCAAACTATGAACCGGCCCCCAGCAATGTCTGAGGGACAGTGAACTGGCCCGATGTTTAAAAAGTTTGATGACCCCTGTTCTAGATGCTTACAAGGACGTGTGTTTACAAGTGTTTATGCACATATGCATTTAGATGCATCTGTCTGTAACAAACTCACTGCTAACAAACTCACTGCTGTCCATGATCTTCTTATCTCCAATTCCTTTAACATGCTTGCTGTTACTGAAACCTGGCTTCAGGAATCCGACTCTGCCTCCCCTGCTGCCCTCTCCCATGGTGGCCTACATTGGACGCACTCACCCAGATCCAATGGACAAAAAGGAGGTGGAGTGGGAATCCTTCTATCCCCTCAATACACTTTTCAAGTTCTGCCTTCACCTCCCTCTCTATCCCTCTCCTCTTTTGAAACCCACTGCATTCGCCTATTCTCTCCAATTTCACTAGCTGACTGCCCAGGACATTGACACTCATTTAAAAAACAAAATAGATACAATTCGGGATCAGATCGCCACTGTGCAGTCACCTTCCCATATTCATGTTCCAGACCCACCATCACACTTGTCACTCTCCATAAGTGCTGTGCAAACTATTGGCGCTATATAAATCCTGTATAATAATAATAATCTGTCCTTTGTCCATTGAAACAGTCCATTGAAGTAGCTATTGGGATTTCAAGAAATAATCGCATCTTGTGTTTACATGTGTTTAGAAGTTAAAATCATTCCTGGACGCACCTGAACACAGCTAAACTGACTGCAGATAAAAGCATCTAAACGCAATGTGTGAATAGAGAATACATGGATTGGAAATCCTTAGATGCATGTATATGCGTCAGGGGCGTCCCGAGGCCGGGTGACACCCGGATCGGTTACCGGGTGTCATCCCGCCATGACGTCACTGCGCACGTGCGCGATGATGTCATCGCGCATGCGCGGCGATCTTCTTGATACCTGCCGTCGGCCATCTTGGTGATGGACGCCGGCAGAGAGAGGAGCGGACAGTCACCCGGTGGGATGAGGTATGCCGCCGGGTCCCCTCCTCTCTCCTGATACTGTTTGGCGCTCGGTCCATGACCGAGTGCCCGACTTTTCAGAAGGGGTGACACTAAAATGACCGATAGTCATTTTGGTGTCACCCCTCCAATGGTGTCACCCGGGTGCGGGCCGCACCCCATGCACCCCCCTTGTGACGCCACTGATATGCGTTTAGAAAACTATTGTAACTATTGTAATCTAATGCATCTGAATGCATCTAATGACACCCAGTGTGAATGTAGACCATAGTCCTTGTGTGTGACTAAACAGGGAAGTTTAATCTAACAGCAGCCCTCTGACAGCTAATACCAATTTGTAAATGACAAAATTCTGAATGAAGATATACAGTATGACATTTCATATGCCATTATAGCTGAGCAGATTTGATCCAAGTGATCAAATGTTTAGCTCCCATGATGCTCTGGGAGATACCCCATGGTGACAGTGAGCAGTTCTGTAAGTGCACCTGATGTATGTGCAGACTCTCCAACATTGGTCACTTTAGCAGGTATACAACACTCTGCTCCTGATCAGTCTGTGTGATTACAATACTCTGAGCATAGTCAATAAGCTCTTGGGAAATGTTTGTTTACAGGGAAACTCCACCTTTAAAAAAAATCATAAATGCAAACTTCTTCGCAAAAAAAAAGTGCATTATAAAATATTGCAACTGTGACCAGTGGATTGCGGATGCAATGATCTGGTTCCTACAGATTCTTCCTCCAATCCATGTCCGTAAATAGGTACAGACATTCAGTAACATGGATTGGAGGTAGTGCCAATGGACTACAGGTGCAGTGACATCCCCGCACTTGTATTCCATTGTTACATTTTATTTGTGCTCCATTAAGCTATAGTGGCTCTCGCTCTGGCGCATGCGGTGATACCTAACATCTATAGCGCAATCAACATTTTTGGATGTAGGCTCACAAGCTGCCTACTTTGCCTAGCAGCGCCTGCCCTGCTGACATAACACTATGTTCTATGTAGCATTATACAGAAGAAGTACCGAGTACTGTAACAGTACAGAGAACCGCATGTAGTCTCCCCCTCTTTCCCTGCTTACTTGATTTCTCATCCCAGTACAGAGCTCACCTGGCCTCTCCCTCTGGGATCCTCCCACTGCTGCTAGCCTTGGGCGGCTATCTACTTACACAAATTAGCAGCTGCGGGGCCCAGTGCGTGCTGAGGTTGCTGCCTAATTTGCTTGTCTGTATTGCTGCTACTGCTTTCATAACTTAATTGTTCCGTGCGGCCAGACTGGTAGAGCGGCCAAGGCTGCCATCAAAAACTTTGGGGCCCCTTATACAGCTTTAGGCCTGAGCCCCCCACCACCCCCCACCAACACACCATAGGCCTGTCCACTGGCTGTTCCACCGAGTCCACCCACTGACCCTCCCACCATGTCAGTCCTCTGGCTGTCCGACCGGGTCCTTTAGTGCACCCACTTTTTTTTTTAACACTCTTACAACTTACTATATAAAACGGAAAAGTGTATTCCAAGTCATCAGTGCATTCAATATTTAAGAGTAAGGAAATATATTTTGCCAAAAAAATATGTTGAGCAGGACTAGGGTTGCCACCTTTTCTTCAAGCGAAACCCGAACACTCTAGCATCACACAGACATATTCTTTTGGGAGAATGAGGCGTGGCCTATTCATATGTAATGGGCACCACCCATTAATATGTAAATATCACAGTTGAGACTATTTTCAGTGGGGGGCCAGTAGCCCTTATCTTAATTTTGGTTGCCCCTCTCTGCCTGACATCTTCTGTCCGGGTTCCTGGTGCCATGAATCCCGGACACAGCATTCAAAACCCGAACTGTCCGGGTAAAACCTGGACAGGTGGCAACCCTAAGCAGGACCCTACTGTGACGATATGGTGATGAGTTTATGAGGTAAATGTGTATTGGGGTTGAGTTATGTTTGAGTGCGTTATGCTGTGTGACCTGGTTATGGAAAGACTATCAGCACCATCCCTCGTTATCTCCCATTGTTCTCTGAGGGAGCTCAGAACAATGACATTCTGGCCAGGCTCTTGCCATGGCTGTCTGGAGCTCGTTAGCAGGTGGACACCTGTGGTGTTATGAAGACAGAATGTCCAGGGAGGGGACGGGGGATGTGATGGGATTATATTCTGATCTGATCACTTTCTGTATAAAAGTTTGTGCAGTTGTTCAATAAAGCAGAGTTTGTTTACCCTACACTCAAGCCTTGGCTAGTGACTGGGGAAACTGGGAGCTAAGGGTCTTCAGGTTGCAAGATCTCCTCAGCAAAGAAGAAGACAGTGTTCTGTATAAAAGTTTGTGCAGTTGTTCAATAAAGCAGAGTTTGTTTACCCTACACTCAAGCCTTGGCTAGTGACTGGGGAAACGGGGAGCTACAGATCAGCGGGTTCCAATATCTCCTGAGCAAGGAAGAAGACATCGGCGGACATACTCGTCCTGAGTACGGGGGTCCGCCACACCTACACTAATTGCGCTCCCTTTTGCTAACCGCACTCCCTTTTCACTAATACTAACTGCCCCTCATCTATCCACTAGCACATCTAAGAAAAAGAAACTGGGCTGTACAGGCTCCCAGGGGAGCTGTGCAGGCTCCCAGGTGGGCTGGGGGGACTGTGCGGGCTCTCAGGTGGCTGCAGGCACTGTGCAGGCTCTCATGTGAACTGCAGGCTTTGTGCGGGCAGTGTGTGGGCTCTCAGGTGGACCGCTTCCTGAAAAACCCCTTTCTGCATGCACAGGAAGGTACCAAGTTACAGGGGGATATCTGTCGTGCCTTTTCAGTAAAACAGTGCAGACAACAATGATCACATGCAAAGTGTAGTAATCAATAACAAAAAAACAGATTGCAGTTTATTTGAGTTAGTTAAGTAAAATATGAATCTTGATTGGTTACGATGGTTCATTGCACTTGGTAGGTTGCAGCAATCATTATATTATTTTTATATGATTTTTAATAAATGTTTCTGTTCCGCAGTCATAATTCTAAATGACCACTCCTTTATCATAAGACTTTGTCCTGTGGGAATTGAACTCCAAGTTGCTTGCGAACTTCATCCATGATGGTGTGTAGCAGCTCACTGTCTGCCAAGGTTAATGGCTTTCTTTAAGTCCTAGAATAAAAAAAATCTCATTAGAACACAACCAAGGGAGCATCAGTGGAAAACGCAGGTCACATGATCATGCACAGTACCTTTTAGCAGACATTGGCGCACATGCTCGGCCTCATAGCTAAGTCCTGTGCTGTTTATAAAATGCATGGGTTTACTGGATTGCGGGAGGGGACATTGTGTCTCTTTGCCATTGAGAATAACTAAGGTTGAGCACCACATGCAGGTTGGAATCTGGGAAGGATATAAAAAATATTAATACAATAAATAATATACAAGAGCTCTCCAATCATCAGGGAGCATGAGCTTTGCTGATAGGAGTTGCAATAATACCTCAAAAATATGTACTTCCTAAAACACCTTTTAGATTAAAAACCTTTGCTACTTTTTTATAATATAAAATGTCCTTTTAATGGGTAATGTAAAGGACCTCAGTTATTCTCAGTGGGAAAGAGACATAATGTCCCCTCCCGCAACATATACTGATAAGTAGGGATACACGGATACTGGTTTTTCGCCTACAAGTATCGATATATTTTTTCCAGTACTCATTGATACCGATACCAGCATCCCGGGGTACCGTTGGCCCAGCTTATCAGGAACTTGTCATGATCCGCCGCTAGGCTTCCTGGTAGCCTGGGAAGCCGGCGTTCTATTGAAACATTGGTTAGGATGCCAGGCTGCCTAGCAACAAGTGAAGTAAGCTTCCTAGTAAATCAGGAAGCCAGGATGCAGGTCATGACATGCCGCCCGGCTTCCTAATTGGTCAGGAAGCAAGGCTACCTAGCAACAAGTAAAGTTGGCTTCCTAGCCAATCAGGAAGCCAGGAGGTGCGTCATTACCTGGCAACAAGCTTCCTGATTGGCCTTGAAGCCGGTTCCATGTTGCCTTGTGGCACTGACGGTCAGAGGAAATCTCCCTCTGACCGGAAGTTCCGGTATGGGGGTAAGTATCGCAGCATTTGGGTGAGTACGAGTACTCGCCCAAATACTCGGTATCGGCACCATTACCAAAACTAGTATCTGTCCATCCCTACTGATAATATTATTGAAAGTTAGTCATTTTCCAATGTTTCTAAAAGAAACACTGAACAGACTTCACAGACCCTTGTCCATAGTGTGCAGTCACATAAGACAATTTTCTTTTTTTAGAGACCTAAATGTAAATACCTGAATCATTCCTTTAGAACCACAATTGGCTGCCTGGTTTGGCATTGCCACCATGATAGTGCAGGTCAGAATGGCTTGACGTTTTCCTGCATACTGAAGAATAATTGTCACAGTTTTATCCACACCTATTGGCAGAAAGAAGAAATATGTAGTAATAGCTATGGTGGTGTTGTAAAAAGTAGTTGTTAGCTTGGCAAATCTAAACTGGAGATATAGGCCTTCTTTATATTGTAAAGCGCTGTGCAAACTGTTGGTGCCATATAAATTCGGTTCACCAGGCCTGCGTGTGGGTCTCACCAGGGCTGTGTGGGGGTCTCACCAGGGCTGCGTGCGGGTCTCACCAGGGCTGCATTTTGGTCTCACCAGGGCTGCATGCAGATCTCACCAGGGCTGCTCACAGATCTCACCAGGGCTGCTCACAGATCTCACCAGGGCTGAATTTTGGTCTCACCAGGGCTGTGTTTCGATCTCACCAGCGCTATGTGCAGGTCTCACCAGGGCTGCTCACAGATCTCACCAGGGCTGTATGGTGGTGCCGGGCTCTCCGTGCGTTGCGGGTGGGTGCTCTGCAGGTGGTACAAGTCTTGTGTTAGGGCTCGTGCTGGGCTCTGCGAGTGGGTTTTCGGGAGCTCCAAGGCTGTATGGGCAGTGTGAGCTGTCCTCTGTTGTACCTGTCTCTGCAGGCGCCGGAAAGGAGGAGATGTGGGGCATCAAAGACTGAGGTCCTCAGCAATCGCAGGAACTAATTGTAATGCTCTGGACTACAAATCCCAGAGACGTCAAGCTTATCTCAAGGATGAGCCCAGCTGTAAAGCTTGGCAAAACTTTAATTTCTATTTGTTGTCTGTTCTTGCAGTAAACTTCAAGGAAACTGACTCAGTAGCATTAAAAGTACTTTACTTGGCGAAAATGCTGCGTGTACAAACTTAGTTACAGGAAAAGCAAACAAATACATCAACAAGACAGGCTGCTACAAACATTCACATGCACCCACTACACTATCTTCTAGTACATGTATGATTTCTAGGAGGGGAAACACTGAAAATGTACTTAGCTTTAGGCTGCAGGCTCCACAAATTCCGTGATGAGCAGGACTTCTTGGCCTAGGAAAAATGGCTTCTCGTTGCAGTATCCTTTGTATGTCCTGGTCTTGAAGCAAGTCCTCTCGTCTTGTGAAGCACACTCGTACTGTCCCCCTCCTGTGAAGCCCTGGTCTTGTGAAGTGCTGCTGGTGAACTGCTCTGTTACCTTTCAGCTACTGGCTTTTTATTGAGAGAAAACTGGCCTAAAACAATGGAAGCTACGCCCCTAGACCTTTAGGAAAAGGCAATACAGTTTCCCACCTCTAGGTGGCAGCGTTGTACCATAAATTGCCATCAGTAGTCAAGATTTGATTTGAGTCTTGACCAGGCTAGGCGTGACTATTCACGATCACCATCCCATTGTGATACAAATCAATACAGGACAAGCTACCCCATTGTGTAAAACCAGTTTGGGCTGTATTGTTGGCCATTTCCATTGTATGAACCAAGTTTCTATCAACAAACAAACAAAACCTCCGTCTCTCTTGCAAATTTATGTGTGTCTGAAAAAGTCCACTAAGATATATCGCAACACACTCATGCAGCTGAAATTCTTTAAAAATTTAAAGGGCCGGTATCAGCCTTTCGTATCAGGGCATTTTCACAAGTAGAAGTACTTGTGAAAATGCCCTGTATTGGCCCTGATACCGATACTAGACATTATTAGGGACGTCCCTAATAATAATATTAGGCAGCTATTGTAGATACATAGTGGTGTACACTTACCAGTCTCATACAGAAAACCTTTGGCCGTTACTGATTCTGGTTTTTCACCTTTAAAAACCATTAATGCAAACTGGAGGCAATAGCAGCCGATATCCAGCAGTGCCCCTCCTCCCAGCTCCTTCCCCACCGCCCGCATGACATAATATTGATTAGAGCCAAACTCTGCCCGGACAACCTTTACATCCCCTATGGCCTTCTGGGATAGGAGGGAGTGTATCTGATCATACACAGGAAAATACAGACTCCACATTGTCTACAATATAATAAGATATCCTTATAAGCAATAATCCACAGCAGCTAATGGCTATTATCATTAATTTTCTCTAGTATCACAAAGCCTACATAAAAATATGCATGTATGACAAAATTAAAAATGCAGCCTTGAGATACATAAGGTAGCACAGCCTACCTGCTCAGAGCTTCAGTTTTCTATTGCTGTATTGCACTAGTCCAACCCACTCCCTTTTGTAAGGAACCTGGTGGTCTGGGAACACCCCCCTGTTTGTAATAGAAAAGAGCCATTATCCTGCTGCAGGCTCATTGTCATCTTTCACCTATAGGAAGCCTAAAAAAAATAAAAATAAATAGCAGTACTGAAAAGTTGCTCATAGCAGTGGGGCTACCTCCACACTGCAAGAGTTAACTGCGCGTTTTTGTCTTGGGGTATAGTATAAAGCACTCTAACTTCCTTGATCCCCCCCGGGAGACAGCGCTCACCTTTCTACCCCCTGCTCCGGCTCATAGACTGTCTCTCAGCTTCTTCACATACTGCATGTAGGTGGTTTTAGAATTGTCTAAGATTATTTTTAAATTTGTATGTAACGTATATTGGGAGGACATTTGCAATTCCATATCAAATAATGTGTATTTTGCATGTACAAATGTTAGCATTAATCTTGCTGGGTTCATTTTGCAACCAAGTGACAGGTTTAGTTTTGCATAATATTGCGGCCAAATAGCAACTGTACACCAATGTTTTCAGTTTTGCTGCAGCTGCAAGCGCTTATCTAGCAATGAATTGTCACATATATGTCTTAGAACTAAAGGTGCCCATACACCTTACGATTATCGTACGATAATCGTATGCGATCGACTTTTCGTCCGACAATCGTAATGTCTGAATAGAGTGCCCGACCAATAGTACTGTACAATCGTACAACTTTTGACGGTCAAGCATGTTTGAAAACTTTGGTCGATCGTAAGATGTTCGCATGGTTGGTGGCGTTTCCGTCTGTCAAAAGTCGTATGATTAACACTGCGCATGCGCAAACAAAAAAAATCGCGGTCAATTACCGCAAGTCGTCCAGGTGTTTTTTTTCAACTACCGCTGATTGAACCTTTGATAATCTGGGCAGGATGGGGCCGTCGTACGAAAATCGTACGTCGGTTCGATCATTGGGCGAAAAGGTTCGTCCGATAATCGTAAGGTGTATGGGCACCTTTAGAAGTGCTAATGAGCACATTTTGAAAACACAGATATGTTTATGTTAATTTTCGGAAGTGGTAAATTTATTACATAAAATAAATCTGTCCCTATTTTGCATTCAAAATAAAAGAAGCAACAGATTAGCAACTGCAAACAACAAGTTAGTTTACATAACTGTCCCCCAATGTGCACAGCTTTTGCACTTCTCTTCTTTTTTTTTACATTGCTTGATATATTGAGAGTCATGCACCCCACTGGAAAATCAATTTTTATATAATTATAACTATAATGGCATATTTGGGTTGTAGCAGCTGTAAGGTATTTCCCTCTTCCCCTATTTACCCAAAACTTAAAGTTGTAGGTTTGGAGTTCCACATTAGTAGAATTGGTTTGGTGCAGAGAAACCCTTGTAAAGCAAGTCGCGGTTCTGCTGGTCTACTGACCGTGGGACTACAAACATAGGGTCAGAGGTCAGCATTTCTAGGTTTAGTAAATACAGAAAATCAACTGAAACAGGCGCACAACTGGTTATGGGTCACTGAGTGAACAAGGGGTACAAATTATGGTGTGCAAGCTCTTTTTAACAGGGAGAGGACCCTGCAAAATCAGTACATATAAACAAGCTACAAATATAAAGAGCGCTACTACCTAGAAATTCGGCTATATTTGATATAGGACAATATGTGAAACTTACGGTTGGAAGGCAACCAGGATGTCAGGGATGATGGATGAGTGGCTGGTGTCTGGAGAGGTCCGAAGAGGGGAAATATCAGAATGGAAGAGAAGACACTGTGGCGGATCTTAGCAGCACGCATGCACGGCTGGCCAGGCCGCGCTGCGGTGGCTGAGAGAGGGAGAGCCGCGAACAGCTGTGTTCAGTGCGTACAGGCTGGAGTCCCACAGACAGGCTGTATCTTCGAACGGGAAGAAGTCTAGATGAATGGGCACTGTGCACAGAAAAGGGGGCTCTCTATGCAGTGGCGGCTACGCGTTTCAAGGCACAGCCTCTTTGTCAAGCCTTAGAACAAAAGTGTCTTCCCGTTTGAAGTTAATATTATGTAAGTCCTTGTTCACACTGCAGTCTTTTCCATTGCATTGCAGTTCTGACATCTGCTAACAACCTCCTTATGTGAGGTCTAAACGTGGGTCCTAAACTGAATGGCTTACACCTTCTGACTGGGGTGCTGCAGAGAAATGTCCTAAAGTTTATCTGTCTGCAACGTTCATACAGTGACTTTGCCAACCAGCATTTTTTACATTGCTGATGCAAATGTATCAGCTACTATGGCATTTAAGTGTATTTAAACTTAAAAACAAAAATGTCAGTATTGCAGCTTATCAATCCATGGACATGGTGGATGCATTGTTTTTCTTTTTTTCAAGCTTTTCCCATTTATTTTTTCTCCAAGTAATCTGGTGAATAACACACTCCCTGTCTCAGGGGGCTACGCTAACTCCTCCACTGTATCTATTGAGGGAGCCATGGTTGTTGCCCAGGCTGGACTTCAAATATGTCTTTCTCTCGTAATCTCCATTACATGGGGGTGGGGTTGGTAGTTTACAGAAGCTTGTTTGGGCTTTCAGTTCAGCTCACTGGAAGTGACAGGAACACTTTCTTTTTTTGATAAGATAAACAGCTATTTTCTGTACTTGCTGAAAATGTTCTTAGCCCAAAAAATTAAAATGAATGCAGCCACCACATCTACAGGCTGGTGGGATGCAATATATTACATCTCTGTTATTGGGTTTAGATATGACTTAAAAGTAAATTATTTCTTGCCTATATTGGGGTCCTTGGCAAGCTCTTCATATGAGCTATACACTTTTGGTATGTTGTGAGTTTTTGAAAATTCTTTAGCACATTTCTGATCTTTTGCTGCAACAGCCATAGCCTGCAAGGAATAAATAAGGTTGGTTATGAAAATGTATTAAATCAAAAAAGATTCATAACAACGTATCAGACAGAGATAATGAACACTGAAATAAGCAGTGGCGTAACTACCGCCATAGCGACCCACGCAGTTGCTATGGGGCCCTAATGTCCCTGAAAAAAGGCTGCCGCCGCACCGGCGATCGCCCACGTGCAGGACCGGGTCTAAGTGTGTTCAGGGGGAAGGAGTCAAATCCTGCAGCCTCTGTGCTGCAGCTGTCTCCAGGCTCTCTCCCCTCACAGAGACATTTGAGGGGCCACCCGCCGAGGAGTCTCCCATCGTCCCTACTCTGTGCAGACTGTCTGTGAGGCACCAAGCTAAGGCAGTGCCTGAGGCCATATGAACTGTGTGTGATTCTCCCAGCCCCAGCAGCTGACGGCTCTCTTCTCTTCAGATCGAGCTGCTCTGCTGTCTCTTCCTGCTGTCAGGAGGCCTGGGATCTCTGGGGAAAGAGAACCGGGTAATTCAACCTTTCACTGTATGTTATGTATATGGGTATGTACTGATTGAGCCCTGCCAACAGCTCAGCCCTGTATATACATATGTTTATTTATGTATTGTGGCATTGTGTGGCAATCCCACGGTAGAACTGGGGGTTGTAGTTACCCAGGACTCTCAACCAGAGGGGCTGAGCGGTTTCAAGAAACAAATTATTTTGCTGAGAAAGAACTGGCTTTGCAGTTCTTACCGGGTTTTCTGGACAGGGCTGTAGCTACCATGGGGCGAGTGAGGCACCCGCCTCAGGCGCAGCTGAGAGAGGGCGCAGCCAGGGCGGGCCTGGCTGTGCCCCTGTTGCCACAGCGAGCACAGGGCGCCATTGGCAACAGGGGCGCCAGGCGGCCAACACAGCCGTGGCTTGGCAGGGCGAAGAGGAGCGGCCCAGGATCCCCGCTGCTCTCCCCCACCTGTATGGGTAGAGGACTCTGTGTCTTCAATTTCTATTTTAAAAGGGAAATGTCAGGGGTTTTATTATTTTATGTTCATTTAAAAATGTCCCGGGAACATAAAATAAAACATTTTTTTTTTTTTAAATACTCACCTGATCCACCGACAAGCGCAGCGACCCGGCTCTCATGCTGTCATTATATGCATACAGAGTGTGTCGGTTACTATTTAAACCGGCGCGCTGTGTGCAGCTTCTGAGAAGATAGTTACCAACACGCTCTTTATGCATATAATGACAGCCTGAGAGACGGGGGTCTGCGCTTGTCGGTCGTTCCAGGGATCAGGAGAGCATTGACCCATTATTAAACCCTCCGGCTTTTTTGCATATATATATATGGCTAGCAAGCAGTAGATATAGGCAAAAAGTTGAGCGAAACAAAAACCTTAACAGCGGTTTAAAATTACCCCTGTCTTTGCCGCGGGCTCCCGTCCGAAAATCCGAAACTGCTCAGGCGGCCGCAAAGCATCCTGGGGCGGGCGCATGCGCAGTTCAGATTTTCGGCCGGGAGACGAGCAGAGACGCAAGGTAAGTCTATGGACGTGTGCACCCGCATGCAGACACCGTGGGACAGGAAGTGCCAGCAAGGACAGAGGAGTCAGCGCTGGATCGGAGACCCGCAGCAGCGCTGGAGGGACAGCCTAAAACATCAGGAAAGAAGAAGATCGTATAAGGAGACATCAGTTAAGGTTAGTGCTGACATTTACATTGGGGGGAGGGGGAAAAAATTGACTTTAATGTCACTTTAACCACTTCCGGGCCGTATTACGTCTATAGACGGTGGCCCGCAGAAGTGGTTAAAAAAAGAACACGGCTGCTTTGGCAGCCGCGCTCTTGGTACTGCTATTAACAGCAGGAGAATGCTGTGTAACTTAGAGCCATCAGGCAGCTGGTTCCACAACCATCAAATCTCACAGAACTGGACAGTGCTATTCATCAGGCATCAGGGGCTGACTGGCAACTTTTAGCCCAGGGGGCAAGTACAACCCAGAGGCCCATGGTGCAGCAACTTTGCCCCCCTCCCGCTCTGCCTCTTCCCCCGCCTTCTCCCCACCTATGGGTCTGCCGCTTTTGCCATCCATGTAACAGTAGTATGAATTTATTTATCGGTTTAGGAAATGTAAAGCACAATAGTAGTGGAGGGATGCCTCTATAGCTGGTGGTATTCTGCATTTCGCTGTATAAGGGGACAATAAATCCCAGCAATAATACATTATAAAGCACAATGCAGAATAACACCAGCTATAGAGGATTACAAGTCCCAGCAATAGTACATTATAGCTGGTGGAATTCCGCATTGCGCTGTATAATGTATTATTGCTGGGATTTGTAGTCCTCTATAGCTAATGGTATAATATACAGCGCAATATATCATCAGCTATAGAGGAATACAAATACCACCATCCCAGCAATACATTATAGAGCACCATGTGTGGTAAAGTGCAGGCTTACCTGTGCAGTCTTCCAGCAACTTGCTTCTGAGATCGGGCCCGTCTGTGCCGATCGTGGATGTGGGCGGTGCGCGTGAGGCAGGGAGGAGGTGCGGCGTGTGGATGCGGGCGGGTCTGGCAGCAGCAAGGGTGAGGCGGGGAGGCGTGAGGTGCGGCACGTGGCGTGTGTGAAGCCATGAACAGGGACAACTAATCGAAAGCTGATTCATCGATGATTGAAAATGTTGACAACTTTTTCAATCATCGATTATAATCGATTTAGTCTTATTTCTGGGCACAGTCCCCGGATTCAGGAGACCGTCCCCTGACAAATTATGTCCCCGGGAACATAAAATAAACCAATTTTTTTTTAATACTCATCTGATCCCTGGATCCACCGACAAGCGCGGCCTCCAGTCTCGCACGCTGTTAGAAGCTGCATACAGAGCATGCTGGTTACTACTTAAACCGGCACGCGCTGTGTGCAGCTTCTGATAAGATACGCTATTAGCATAGCGAGGAAGCTGGCTGCGCATTTTGCATTGCTCCCGCTACGCTAATAGCGTATTTTCTCAGAAGCTGCACACAGCACACTACTATGAGGTGAGTGGAAATCACTCATCTCATAGTTCTCCTTTAAGTAGTAACCAGCACACGCCGTATGCAGCTTCTAACAGCGTGGCCCGGGGGCAATTGCCACCCTTCCCAATGGCCCAGTCCGCCCCTGTCAGGCATGGTGTCAGATTCCTCGCATCACCTTTCAATATCTCGTGGGGTCAATGCCAAGAAGAATCGCTGCAGTATTGAAGGCAAAAGGTGGCCCAATGAAGTACTGATGGGGTGGTCATAATAATCTGGCAACTCAGTGTATATATATATATATATGTGTAGCGCTACCCCAGTAGGAGCCGCTGGTTTGCCCGGTTCACTTCTAGTCGGTCTAGGGTATGATCTTCAACTGCCCACCCGATAGCATTAACCGCCCATAAACTGATGTCCACTCCGGTAGTAAAATGCTAAGTAACGATTTATTGAACACATTCACTGAGGAGAGAGGGTATAGGGGTTCTAGGTGTCCAGGGGTAGCCATCAGAAACTCCAGACTCACCAGACTTTGTAGATGTATCAGTGTAAATCCACCTGGTAGACAGCAGACAGCCACTGATATAACAGACAGACAGGATGGATGCAGATCCTCAATCAGGAAAGACACCGACCATGCTGTGAAGTCCACTTAGTTCCAGGGTACTTCAAGAGCCTGCACTGGTCCCGGTTCTCTTCCTCTTTCAGCATCTCAGGCCTCCTCCATGTTGGAGGTCTCAGGGAAACCTTTTCCCTCACACCAGCCCATGCCCAACCCCAGGCCTTGGCCTAGCCTGGGGGGCAGGTGGAACAGGACCCAGCCCTAATCCATGGATGGTCCCGGCTAGTCTGAGCACATGGCAGCTCCCACCAATATATGTACTCTATCCCAGCATGCACCACTGGCTGAGAGAAGCCCAGTGATTAGCTGCTGTACTGTACATACATTATCTTTCATTGGCTGTCCCACAATATGACAGAGTCAGGGGGGTACAGGCAAGGCTAGACACCTGGGATTAACCAGATAATTGCCACTACAAATCCAGCCAGGCTGACTACAGCCCTGGCTATCACTAAATGTCTAGTAGCCACATCACAAAAGGTGATGGGGGCTACATATATATACACGTACATGCATATATACATACACACACACACACACACATATACGTGTGCTATGCCGACCAGGGTGCTAGCCTCTCCCCTGCACCCCCTCAGTGCTTTCTGGTCATCCTCATCCCCTCCTAGTGTCTCCCTGCCCCATGCTGCCAATTTCCATCCTGATGTGCTTCTGTGCTCTCAATACACTTGTTAGTACACTCAGCATTCGTGGTATGCCTGTCAGGGTTTGGGAGATGTGCAGCGCCGGCGCTAGCGTAGGGTAGGGTAATGCAGAGTGCAGTAGTCACTGACCTCTATGTTACACTACTGATCTCTGCACTGTGCTTTACACCGCTGACCTCTGCACCTTGCTTTACACCGCTAATCTCTGCACCCTGCTTTACACCTCTGATCTCTGCACTCTGCTTTATACTGCTGACCTCTGGACGTCATGATTGACCCTTGGATACATTTTGGAGATATTTGTTTTTTTAATAAAGGAATTATGAAAAATGTTTGTGGTGTTTTTATTTCAATTAAAGGAATTTTTACAAAAGTGTGTGCTCTTTATTTTCATTTTTACTTTAACTCTTTAGTGAATGGGTAGGGGTACAATTACTCCTTACTCATTCACAAGGAGGGTGCTTCTGGGTGCCCCTTTATTAAAGGGGGTACCACGATGCAAATTAGCCCCTCTGCCCCCAGATCCCCATAACCTCAGGGGAAGAGGCCCTTGTCCCTACTGGCATGAGAACAAGGTGCTTTTCCAGGGTGGACCTTGGAAAAGCACCCTCCCAGTACCGAGGGCATGTGGCCTGGTATGGCAGAGAGGGGCGCTTGATCGCCAGGCCTGTGCTCGGATTAAGGGATTGGTTAGGAATTTTAGGGGGAACTCCACGTTTTTGTTTACCCATTTGTGGGGGTGGGGTTCCTCCTTTAAATTCCTGCCAGACCTAAAGGGTCTGGTATAACTTTGGGGGAAACCCTACTCCATTTTTTTTTAAATAACTTGGGGTTCCTCCTATCTTTTCTACCAGACCTCAAGGGTCTGGCATGGATCAGGAGGGGGTCCCCACGCTGTTTTTTTTTTCTTTTGTTGAATTTTTTTTTTTATTCTTCTTGCTACCTCAGAGGTAGTAAGCAGAAATAACCTAGCCGAATGCCGCTCAGCAGCATCCGGCTATTCACTCACTGCCGTTCGGCAGTGAGTGAATAGGGCGAACGGCAGCAAGTGAAATGCCAGAGGTCCGACTCAGTCGATCCAGATGTTGTATCGACTGAGTCGAATGGCTCCTTCACTTCAGCTCAGCCAAACATGTTGAGCATGTTCGGCTGAACCGAAGCCAGCCGATGTGCGGCTGATTTTAGCCGATGTACGGCTGAAATTAGCCGTACAAGGCTGAAGTGAATGGCCGAACAGGGTTCGGCTCACTTCACTTCGGCTTGGATATTCACTTGGTTGCCTTTGGTGGCTTAGTGAATAACCCCTTACATTTTGGGAATTGCCATCACTATCTGTCCAAAGTGATAACATTACAGGACAAACAGTGAATCAATACACCCAAAGGGACACAGACCGCAATAAAAATCTGACAGCGGCTTTAAACTTTCCCTACTTTAACAATACAAAAGAAAAACATTTTGACCATACACGCTCTTTAAATTTAACAAGTCATGGCCAATGGCCAGTCAGAGACATGGATAGATAGATAGATAGAGAGAGAGAGAGAGAGAGAGAGAGAGAGAGAGAGAGAGAGGAGAGAGAGAGAGAGAGATTAGAATGATAGATGATCGAGAGAGATATATTAGATAGATAGATAGATGAGAGAGAGAGAGAGAGATGATAAAGAGATATATATTAAATAGATGATAGAGAGATAGATAGATAGATAGATAGCTGTTTGTTGAGTGTAAGCTCACCTGGTGATCCTGAGCTGTCAGTGTCTGCAGGGCAAACATGAAATCATTACGAATCTTCCCTACAGCACAAATACCCCATCTAGTGGCCATACTGAAGGATTACAGCTCGTCTCTGAATATAAGTGCTGCCAAGTTTATTCACTGTTCCTGTGAATGCTTGCCCACCTGTTTTTATACTGAAATGAACTGGGAGTGTCTATTTCTTTATAGGTAATGTAGCGCTCACCCCCGAAGGAGCCGCTGGATGAACAGGTCCATATCTAGTCAGTCTAGGGATAGATTTTCAACTGCCCCATTAGCATTAACCGCCCTCTTCCTGTGCCCACAAACTGAAGTCCGCTCCAATCGTAAAATGCTGGTTAAACAGTTTATTCACTTCTAACTAGGGAGAGAGGGTATAGGGTCTAGGTGCACTGGCCTCCATAGCTCCAGACTCACCAGATCTTATCTTCGTGAAGTACATCTCCACAATCCTTGGAAGAACACTGACCCCGCTCAGAAGTCCCTCTGAATACCAGGCACTTCAGAAGCCCAAACGGGTCCTGATTCTTCCATCCTTACAGGCATTCTCCTGACTGCAAACTCTCAAGGAGGCTTCTCCTTCAGCAGCTCAGCCAACTCCCACCCCCAGGCCTCGGCCTAGCCTAGGGGCAGGCTGAACACCCAACCTCAGTCCATGGCTGGTCCAGGCAAGAGAGCGAGCACATGGCCTCCCACCAATATATATATCCTTTGTCAGCAGACATCACTGGCTACAAAAAGCCCAGTAACTGGCTGCTGCCCTGTACACATATCACAGTGTCACCCATTGGCTGTCCCATAATGTGACAGAGTCTCACTCCGCCCCAGGGGGTACAGACAAGGTTGGACACCTAGGATTAACCATGTGCTGGCTGCTACAAAATTCAACCAGGCTGCATACAGCCCTGGCTATCACTAAATAGCTAGCAAGCACTTCACCAAAGGTGATGGGCGCTACAGTAACAAGAAAAATTCTGCTGATGAATCAGTGACAGAGTTGAAGCTTGGATGCTGAGCAATGTTTCTGCCTGCCAGTAGAAGTATTATTATTATTACTAAGTATTGCAGAACAGAGCCACCATCGATTGCAACCTTCTTTTAGACTCAGACATCAAAGTAGCACCATTTCTTTACTGATTGAATCAGGAATGATAATTTAAAGATATTGTGCGCAGGAGACTTGCCAAATGTCTTTATTATAGTTTTGTTTTAGGTCCCAATCATGCCAGATGCATTGGGGGGTGTGCTGGTTGCTTTTTTCCAGCGCAGCCCCAAGGCACAGGCACGACAATTTGCCTTATTTTAAATTGGCTCAGTACTACACGAGGTACTTATTTTCAGCGCAGGGTGTTGCGACATAGTAGAACCGCACTGTGCCGATAGAACACAATGAAATGAAATGCCACTCGTGACATTTCATAAAAACTCTAACCAAAAAATAAACAATGTGATGCGCCTGGATTGGCTTTGCATTTAGTGTGGCTTGCTGGTTTGAACTGGCCATTTGTCATGTAAATATGAAATTTTGCACATAAATATCATGCCGTTTTTTTTTATCCATGCAGCAGTTAGAACTCTCAGCAAATATCAGCTGCTTTTTAGTTTGTGTTTACTGCAGAACTGTAAAATGCATGTTTGTGGGAAATCAAGCATCCAATTAACAGCTGTGCTTACCTCCATTTATTCTTTATCAGAGGTTCTGTCAGAGGTAATATCTCTTCAAGACAGGCTGTATAGGGATAGATTCCTTGCTTCAGGAGATGCTTCATAGTGCATCTACACCATGAGGAGAAGAGTGGCTGTGATCCTGTCTGCCTTGGTAGCTCCATCAGATCTCTCCAGATTTTCTATCCCAAAATGTTGCTTCCATTGACATCGCTGGACCTTCCATACTGCCCAATGG
Source organism: Nanorana parkeri (assembly GCF_000935625.1). Lineage (NCBI taxonomy): Eukaryota > Metazoa > Chordata > Amphibia > Anura > Dicroglossidae > Nanorana > Nanorana parkeri. Next base: position 127,247 of record NW_017308362.1, on the reverse strand, counting down.
ATCGTTTGTGTCCACCCTGTGAATCCAGGTCTTGCTGAGGTCAAGATGTGGATTCAGATCAAGATTTGCCGCCAGATGTGGACCCCCGTATTGCCCCTAGTGAGGCTACTGCGGAAGTGTCCCCTCCCCTGCTGCAAGTGGATCAGGGCTAGAAGTGCGTAATTGTTGGAGACCCAGAAGTGCATCATCCACCTAGACTGCAAGTGCATCATAAGGGATCCTATACCACTTCTGAGGAAACTCTTTGTATTATTCGCTCATTTGGCTCTACTGCTTTGCTTGCTAAAAGTGATATAAAATGGGCTTTCAGGCTACTGCCTATTTGGCCTGGTTCTTTTAATTCCCTTGGTTTTCAATTTGAGGGCAGGTTTTTTCTTTCATACCCTATGGGGTTCTCATTGTCTTGGTTTTTTTTTTTTAACCCTTTGCTTGTTTCTTGGAATGGATGGTAAGATATGATACTTCGCTTGAAGTTCTCAGTATCCAAATTGATACTGTCATTATGGAATTTAGGCTGCCTCCATTTAAGATTGCTCATTTGAAAGGTTCTTTGTCTATTTTACTTTAGAAAGAAAAGGGGAAGAAAATCCAATCCTTGTTTGGGCTTCTGGCGTTTGCATCACGGATTATACCAATGAATATGATTTTTTTCTTGCCATTTTTTCTTTGATGGTCTTTGCTCTGGCATCCTGTTTTACAGCGCTCTGTGTATGTGTGTGACAGCCGTCGGCGGCTGTGGGAGAGACAGGAAAGAGGGTCCAGCGTGGGTGCCTCATGCAGGAACGGCAACGCGTTTTGAAGATGTCGGTTCTTCTTTGTCAAGCCGGTAAGAAAGCACTTTCTTACCAGCTTGACAAAGAAGAACCGACATTTTCGAAACGCGTTGCCGTTCCTGCACGAGGCACCCACGCTGGACCCTCTTTCCTGTCCACCAGTAGCGTGACCTGCTTCACGCTAGCTCCTCCAGCTGCCTCCACCATCCAGACCGTGCGGCTCCCCGGCTGCCGCATATCTCTCCCACAGCCGCCGACGGCTGTCACACACACACACGCTGTCCGGGCCACGGTCCCGGCTCCGACGTGTGTGTGCATCTCCCCACCTCCAGATCCACTCTCCGGAGCCTCACACCTCGATCCCACACTCTGTGGTCTGCATAATCAGTGCAGCCACTGAGTGACATTCATTTGGCCCCTGTTCTTCCCACACACTCCACGGCCGCAATACCGTCTTCACCCACCGTCATCTCGAGCTGCACCAGAGGTACCCACCCCAACCTCAGTCAAGGTACCCACAACTGCAGCCTCAGTCACCCTCAACCTCAGTCAAGGTACCCGCAACTGCAGCAATCCTTTTGGGGACATCAGGAATTTCTGCGCACATCGCATGGGCATGGAAACAGCAAAGTCCTGAGGACCACCACCTACATCCACCGCCGATGACAGCACATCACCCAATACCTTGTGGTAAATTACTACATTTCTACTATATTGCTTCATGCAAATTCCTAACCTTTGTATGCCATTTTGCTCCATCAACTGGACCTTCAACATCGCCATCTGGACGATCTGACATCAGCAACATCTTCCTTCCCGGGAGCTGCCCGATACGGCTGTGCATGCAGCACGGAGCTGTACATGCTGGCCGATCCAGTGTGAATGAACCCTACATGTTTGATGCACCAATGCCGGTTTTTCGGTATCAAGTACCGATATTTTGCTTTTGGTACTCGCCGATACTGAATACCAATACCGGTGCTTCCACTGGCATGGAGCAGGCTTCCCGGGTAATCAGGAAGCCGGCAGCGGGTAATGACATGCCAACCGGCTTCCTGATTGCCCGGGAAGCCGGCTGCATGTTGTTTGGCCGGCTTAATTGTGGTTGGCCGGGAAACCGTCTTAAATAAAATATTAACCATTCTGTAAGCAAAACTTAATTTTCTGGCAGTGCCCCTCCCGAGAATAGACTCTGGATCCGCCCCTGCCTCACCATCACCCATTGTTCACCCAAGCGGTCCTAGACCCCAGTACACCATCTCCCACCACCCAGCCAGTTCCCCACCTGCTAGACAGGTACAACTCAGTTTGAGCGCTTCTCCCCCCACCTTTGTTCACTTTTGCTCTGGCATAAATTTCTTCTTGTTTACATGGGTCGTTCCTTCTGGCAGAAGATGTTTGTTTCTGATGCTGACTTTCAGTTGTTGCTTGATACAGCCAGGGAAATTTTGGAGCATTTTTGAGGTTCATTGTATCATCACAAATTGAATGTATGAAAAACAATGTTTGATTTGGAATTGTTTCTTATAGTGGTATCTTAAGTTTGCAGTGACCTCATTTATGTAACAGGAGGATTCAATTGCAGACTGATAACAAGGTGTCTTATATGCAGTTATTTGTCTTGCATCTAGGTCTCCTCGTGTAGTTACTCATTGCCTAGACATCTGTTTTTTTCTCTGCTTGAAAGTTGATATTTAGATAAATATTTAGTGGGCAAGTGTAATATGATTGCTGATGTTTTTTCCTGGCAAAACTTCCAGAGGTTCAGGGAACTGGATCCCACAGCGGAAGCTTTTGAACTCCCATGCCCATATTTCTCATTCCAATTGATTTGCAACAAGTCAGTGATATGATTAGGAACTTGGTTGCTGTATTTACTTGGAAAGCATATATCTTAGCTTGGGCAAAACGGTGTTCTTTCACTTTAGGTCCTTGCCATCGGTTGATTCCCCGAGATACATTATTTAGGGGTTTATTCACTAAAGAGTCGAAGGATTCAGCCATAGCTTCTGCTGATCCTTCGGCTCTCTTCGGCCGCCGGAGCCCTTCACTTCAGTCAAACCAAAGGGCTGCTGTACGGGCTATTCACAATAAAAAACACCTAAAAACATTAGAGTTTTCCAATTCCCTTAGATGATGGTCACCATGCTGTTGATTTTCACAAGATGAGGTGACAAAGCATGTACAGGGTTCATTTCAGACCTCAGTAGGTCCAATGAGATCATATATTTGGATGCAAACACCTATCAGATAGGTTGATTTCCTAAGCCATTAACTGTTGCTCCTCCAGGATAACAGGAGTGAGATCTGTACACATGGAAAGCATACTCTTATAAAAAGAATTTGCATGTCCATGTGTTCATCTATTGAAAAAGTGATTGATAAACTGTTTTATCTTCGTCATATCTCGTACGCATCGCCAACCAAAATCTAACGTGAATAGCCAGCTATGTGCGATCAGGGTAAGAATAACCACTGAATTTGCAGTTGCATGTTTTGTATGTTGTTTTTATATTGTAAGAAGTGCCTGCACTAAAATGTTACAAATCTTCTCGGACCTGGGGACTATTTTTGAAAGAAAGGCCCCTTTTGGATGGAAATTCATGACGTGTAAAAGCTACTATGTTGTCCAGAACACACAGAAGCATGATTTTTTTTAATAATGCAGCCTTTATTTTCTGCTGCAGGCCCAAGACTACATTGAATTTGCTTCTTTTTAGAAGTACATCCAAGAATCAAAATCAAACACATGTAAATAACTTTTCATTTTACATATTTATTATCAGATTTTGTCTTCTCTTTTAAAGAAAAACTAACAAATATATAAAAATATACTTTCACATTCACTTTCAAGTTCACTTGGGGCTAGTTCACACCAAGCGCGTTCCAGGAGCAGAGCAGAGCAGTTACAGACCGGATCAAAACTGCGTCCAATGTATTCCAAAGGTATTTGGATCTCTAGTTCACACCTCAGCGTTCAGTTCCAGAGCATGTTAAAAAAAAACTGCAGCAAGCCCTATTTTACCTGCTCTGGACCACTCTGGAACGCATGCAAACGCATAAAAAATGCATGCAAACGCTCTGGAACGCATCAAAAACGCAGCTAAAAACGCACTGCACTGCGTGTGCAGAAACTCATGGAGATCTGGTCTGCATTTGGTGTGTAAAAAGCCCTTAGATACAGCACAATCTGAAATTTCTCTTTACTGACTTGTCACACACCAGCTCCTAGCTGAATCAAGCTTACGATGAGAGGAGTAATGGCATGGAGTATTTTCAGTTAAAGTGTTGTGACCACTGAACATGCTATGCAGCCACATGCACCATAAGAATACTGTATGTACATCACGTTACACATCCAGGGATCTCAAGTCTCCCTGATGTTCAGGCAGTCTCCCGCTATCAGATAGCGGCTCCCTGACGTCCACGAGAGAGATTCTATATATATATATACGAGAAATGAGATGGGAACCTCCCTGAAATAAGGTTTTGCAGGTTGGGATGTCTGCACATCATTCCTGTGTATGTGCTTCAAATGTACTGTATAACTGGTTGGCTGGGGTTTCTCTTTCTCTGGGGTTGCTCACATAGTCAGAGTGTTGCAGTGGTGGTATATCTAGGAGAAGGTAAGTAATGGCCCCTCTGGTACTTCCTGTGATTAATAGTGAACCTGTTTATCTGCCACTTTACCTAGAATGAGCTAAGTACAACTGTGAAGTGAACCGATGCATTGGCCATGGAGGGCAGAGCAACAGGTTCACTTTAAAGCTGAACACCATAGCATGTTATACTTGCCTTCGCTCCCCTGTAGCTCCATTTGCCATCAGGAATGTAGAAAAAAAATCCCTACATGAACTGAGTGGATACCAGTTGGAGTTTACACAGGGTTGAGGACAGCAGTGTCACATGAGAAAAGGGGAGTGCGGCACACAATCCCCATACCTGGAAGTACAGAGCATGTTCCTGGCTGCATAAAGGGTTGCAAAGGAGCAAAAGGAAAGTCAGTTAAACACGCTGCAGGGCCAAGCACATATTTGCTATTAATTGCCTGAAAAGTTTTAGCCTGCTGAGTTTCCCTAATTTCTATCCTTACATCCATCTGGTGCATCTAGCTGCCTACAATTTCCAGTATCCTATTCTTCTGAATGGCCCTGAATCTAAGCTAGTGAAAATCCAGGCCAGCCTGTTTAATGGTTCCAGGCACTTCCCTTTGTCTGAGCCCACACTGCTATCTAACAGGGAAGATACACAGCACAAAACTTTGTAAACGGGAACTGTAGTACAATCCAGAAGCACTGTGAAAAACCTGCTGAAACTAACGTGGATGAGAGAAATCTGACTTTAGCACAATTGCAGTTGAGTAGTTCACCAACTAATGTCACTTTTTTTCCTAGAGTCGGTTAAAGAACCTTTAGTCCATAGTGAAAATATAATTGTATATGTGTTTCCTGTTACCATTTATATTTCTCAATCCTATAAGCAGATTAAGAAAGGTACTTACATAGAAAAGACTCAATGTGATCTTTGTGCCTCAGTGAACATGGGAAAAAAAACAGTCTCTATCGCTTGCAGAGATTTAGACGCTTTAGCAAGTGCAAAAATTAATAAACGCTTTAAAGTGGAACTCCAGCCAGACTTTTGTTTTACTCTCAGACATAGCGAGGAAGAACTGGAGCCCCCGTCAGGGTTTCATCACTGTCTGTGCTTCCGTCGGGGAGATTTCTTTTGACTTTTTTGTGTTTACCAGGCCAGAATATGAGGTGAAATCTCCCCAGTAGGGACACATGAGGAAAAATCTGATGCAGGGGGTTTATTAGTGTCTGTGCTCTTATTAGAGAGATTCTCCCACACTTCCTGTCTAAGTTATCCTACTAGAAATGAAAGTTAATCTCCCCCATGAGGTCACAGGCAGGTACTGTATAACAACCTCACAGAAGATCTCATCCTCCCCCATTCTATCAAAATATTTTATGGCTTAGGTTCCACTTAAATGTCTAATTTTACTAATACAACTGTTCTTGAACTCCAAGATTTATTCCAGTCTTTGTAATTCCAAACTCTATTCACAGGCAAGTTTGCTGTCAAAGCTGGACAAACAGATGGCAAAGGCCTGCAGAGCACAAAGTGGATAGCGGAAATCCATGGTGAAAACATCCTCTGCTACTCGGCCAAACTGCATGACAATGTACTCATCTGCAAGAGGAAAGAGAGATGACATTTTACCACTCAGATGACATGTTATAGGAAGAAATATAGAATAGGAAAACTCCCTCTATTATTAGAGGAATACAACACCTTCTGCTACAACTCAAAATTTTAGGATTAAAGGAGATCTATGAGGTGAGTGATTTCCACTCATTCTCATAGTTAGAGCTGACATGTGACAAAGAAGCTGTCATAGGTCGGCTCTATCGACCGGGAAGTGAGCAGAAACATGCCGCCGATCCGCTCACTTCCTGGTCATCTCCCTGCAGTGAGCGGTGACTGTGAGTCACCGCTCCCCGCAGGGATTCCCCCCTCCCCTCTCCAATCCTCCAGCGCTGAGTGGAGGAACGGATGGGGGAGGGGCGGGCACAGCTGACTTTGCCTCTAGATAGGCAGAGCGAGCTGTCACTCACGCAGCTGGGTGGATCTCGACAGTAATGTCGGGATCCGACCCAACTGCAGCGCTCACAGTATATCGCGGGCTTTGGATCATGGGAGGACGCTAGTACATGTCCTCCCGTGACCCTAAAGAGAACTATGGGGAAAAACACTGACCGCATAGTTCTCTTTTAACTCAGAAAATGCATTGTTTGCTTTTCTTTCCTCCCTTGGCATATTTGACCAGGTTCCTTGTTGTATTCATTGCTTCATGGACTGCCTTCAGGTTATGTAAAGTAATCACCTTCCACCATCTACCGTAATTATATATTTACCGCTGTCCCCCCAACATAAACCTGTATTGGCACCAATAAAAACATTGATCCATTAAAGTGCATCTACACCCTAATTTCTTATTTGGTAGAGTAAAAAATGGGCTTTTGCTGTCAGTGTCCTATTGAGGAGATAAGTGTATGTATAAAGTCACTCGCTCTCCAATAGAATTTCAAGTCAAAAACGGTTTATTGACTCGATTGCTATCAGATCATATAGCTATTGAGGAGATTTCTCTTCAACGCCTGTCCCAAAGGCACAACAGGAAGGAAAATTAAGACAAATCCTCTCTTGTCACCAGAACAACTTCTTCATTAGAAGAGGTATCCTTAACCACTTGCTCACCAGGTGTTTACACCCCATTCCTGACCAGGCCATTTTTCAGTATTGAGCGCTGCAGTACTTTGACTGACATTTATTCCGCCATGCAACGCTGTACTGAAATAAATTTTATACAATTTTTTGGGGACGGATAGAGCTTTCTTTTGGTGGTATTTAATCACCCCGGGGGGTTTTATTTGGGGGGGGGGGGGGTATTTTTTACTATATTAAGGGAAAATTACTGAAAATTTTGAAAGAATTTTTTTTTTTTACATTATGTTAGGAAACAATTATTATTACCCAATTTCTTGATAAAATATAAAAGACAGGGTCGCTTTGAGTAATTAGACACCAAACATGTGAAGCCTTAAAATTGTGCGCGCCTGCGAAATTGCAAAAAAACTACAATACCCAAAATTGACCATAGGCAACGCTTTAAATGCTTTTACCGCTCATCAGTTTAGTGTTATAAGTGATTAATGGCCCTAAAATTATTGCTCTAACTGCGACGTTATGTAGCATGTGCGGTGTAATTGGCGCAATCGTCATTTTCACATGTATAAGCACCCAACGTATGTTTGCATGCATGTATGTTTGGGTGAGGACTTGAAAACATTTTTGTATTTTTTTGTAAATTCTTTTTTTTTAACGTAACGTTATTGTGATCACATAGGGGGGCTAAGAAACCCCCCTATGTGATAGCAAATAGATGTGACAGGTCCTCTTTATGGAGACATCAGTGGTCTCCAAGACCCCTAATGTCACCTAGGGACCCCCTAAAAAGCTGATGAAGCAGAGAAGGGGGGCTGCGGACGGGGGGGGGGGACGCACGTTATATAAGCAGCGATCCGCCGGCTCTAAAGCTAGTATGTAAACTGGCATCACTGCCTGTTTTTAAATTTGGGCAGTTTCCCGCTCGAAAGCACTGCGCGCGCAAGTGGGCAGGGCCAATAGGCCGTCTTTAGATGGCCACTTACAACGTTTGGACAATTTCTTGAGGGACCGTAATATCCAGGGATACCAGTATCCCTAAGAATGAGATGATGCGTGGACCTGTATGGATTGGACTTGATGGATGTATGTCTTTATTCAACCCCAAATACTATGTAACTATGTAACATCCAGGAAGCTCCCGGCTGGCCATTTAACCCTGTTCCAGGACTCTGAAGATAATGAGGTCTGACGGACCCCAAACTATGTGGGGAGAATGGAGAAGTCATGCTGAACATGGTACCATCCTAAAAATCCACAAGTAAGTGACCAAACGGTCAGATTTATATCTCATTTCTGTGGTGGGCAGCCAGGGAAAGTGACCTCCATTAGCAGACTCTTCAAAAGACTCCCAATGCAGCCCTGTCGTAAATTGCCATGGCATAAACAGTCTAGCACAGCAGTTTAAAGTAACACACATCTCTGTCTTTTCTTTTTTTTAACTATCAGAACTAAACTTCATTGATAGTCTATAATTAGCACTCTATTGGCTGACTTTGGATTACAGGAATACATTTGTAAATGTATTTCTGTGACCCAAAAGAAAAGTATAGCCAAAACAAGGACTGGCTTTAATACTCATTTAATGCTTTGTCAGTTAAGCAATGGAGGGTCTAAAGAGGGCACCATTATTGGGCTGTGCTTAGTGCATCAGTCGCCATTAATTTTGCCCTGACTCTCGGCTTTGAGTGGCAAGATATCAGCTCTCATGTTCCCAACTCCACCCACCTTTCACTGTCATTAAAAGGGCTAACTACAAGAGAAGATGTATCTAATAAATTACCGAATGTCACAATAATATTACAGTTCTGAATTTTGCAGAGTACACTATTGGTCCTTAAAGCTGCCCATCACAGAAATGAATCAGTAGTAAGACCCAGGAGGGGAGAGGGCCACGTAAAAGTTATGACTTCAGAATTTAAACTGGGATTTGAATAATGCATGTGTAATTACCTGCAAGAAACATTAGCTGCCTACTACCCAGGTATGCTACTGGTTTGCTAGTTTTCCAGTGGCAACACATTGAATCTACAAGTGTCTCTCACATTTAGGGGCTCATTTTCACTCAGCTACACACACTGCAGGCTGCATTTTATAGCCAATTTATAAAAAGCAGGGTATGTTGTGGAGCATATGGTTGCAGTAGAGCCGGACATGTGAATTTAAACTTTCTTTACATCTCCATTCATTTGGACTCCTGAAGCTAGCAGAGCACAATGTACATTTGTAAAGCATACTGCTTTGCTATAGTAATGTCTGCAGTGGTAGAGCTGCAGTATAGCCATAACACTGCTTTTTAAATCGGCAGAAAGAAGAGAGAGAGAGTGCCCCTACTGCAGCAGGAGGAGTGAGACCCCAATAAAAGGGGGAGCAGAGCTGGAAACATTAGGAAGGAGATTAGCCACAGTAGTCCTTGAGGGATAAAAGCAGGTATGGGTTAGTCAGTTATCAAGTGTCTACCCACAAACTGAAATATCAGTTTTGACTAGACTGACCATTTAAGATTGAGGTTCATGTAACCTCTGTCTGTTACAGAACTGAGATGTAAGGTGGAATACACTTTATTTTGCACTATATCACCTCATGTAACGGAATAACTTACTGTCCTCAGCATTTATAATCTGAAAATTCTTCACAGAGGCCTGCGTGACACGACCATGAAAATTTAGGACATATGACTGAGTCTCCTCATTCCAGGATGGTGCTTTGTTGTGCAGAGCGATAATATTCTCCATGTTACCATTCTGGTAACGAGTCTGAAGTGTCTCATGTTCCTGTAGTGATGAAAGAAATAGAAGTGGTACTGGAAGAATTGGAAAATATGGTATAGCAAAGCTGTGACAGAACTGTAACTAAAAGGTGTTTTTTGGTGTGAAATCTAATTAGGGCTCTGCTGAACACTCCCATAGCTACATACCAGATCTCCTTCACCACCTCATTCACACCTCTGATCAGTGCAGCTTCCATACAGCAGTACAAGAATGTCTTCCTTCCCAGACTCGACTTGCTGCTCTTTGTTAAGTGACAGCACCCAGATCCAAGGCACAGGCTAGGTCCATGGTACCCCAGAATTTAATTCAAAGCCCAGGACAGTCCTGTGGAAACTGGGATGGTTGGGAGGAATCTGTTGGCCTCCTAATGTTTAATAATAAACCGCAAAGCAGTCACACTTGGTAGACAGTCCTATAAAAATCTATGGGGAGCTACTGCACAGACATGGCCCTTTTTTTGCCAGAGCATGTAAACAATGAGTCATGACCACAGAATGGAGGTAGGTATGCATCTGAGAGGAGCAGTATACTTTAGGCCCTGGGGGGCTAAACAGATAATTGTACTTTCTTTGCCTGGATATCCTTTTCTGTAAAACGGATATCCAGACTCATAAGAGGCATGAAGGAGCTCAGCTATGAGGAACGATTAGCTGACCTGAATTTGTTCTCTCTGGAGAAGAGGCGATTAAGGGGGGACATGATCACCATGTATAAATACATAAATGGTCCATATAAAGAACTTGGTGCCAAATTATTCACGTTAAGGTCACTGCAAAGGACAAGGGGGCACTCTTTGCGTCTGGAGGAAAGAGGTTTAACCTTTGCATACGGAAAGGATTCTTCACACTTAGAGCTGTGAAAATGTGGAACAGACTCCCCCAGGAGCTTGTTCTAGCTAGCTCGGTTAATCGTTTAAAAAAATATCTGGATGTATTCCTAAATGCACAGAATATTACTGGATATATAGTTCTTAGAGGTATATTAAGCATCAGAGATTGTTGATCCAGGGAATATCCGATTGCCTTGTGGGATCAGGAAGGAATTTTTTCCCCTGTTGGAGCAAAATGAACCATGCCTTATAGGGTTTTTTTTGCCTTCCTCTGGATTAACATTGGCTTATTGTGGGCATAGTGTTCTGTTTAGGCTTTTCTTCTTTTTTTTCATATCTCTATAGGTTGGACTCGATGGACTTGTGTCTTTTTTCAACCTGACTAACTATGTAACTATATTTACTGAGATATTTACTGAACCCTATAGCTCATGGTGAATTTTGCATGCACAGCTGAATGAGTCATGAGGAGTGACCCACTGCCCTTCCCGGTCCTGCCTGCCCTGTGCAGAGGCAGCAATACAGCATTTAGAGTTACATAGTTTGTAAACTTTTAACTGTAAAATAAAGATTCTATCTACATTGTAAAAAAAACTGGTACAAAACATCAGTGTAAAAAATTATTATTAAAATAGCTGCTCCCCAATGAACGGAATTTTATTAAAACATTTTGGCATTGGTACATGTCCCTCCTGGCAGTGCCCAGCTTCTCATGCCCTTAATTTTGAAAATGGCCAGAATTATTTTTAAAGATTCGACTTTGAATCTTTGAGTTCAAATTAATATTCAAACTTAGCAGCAGTTTGGCGAATGTCCTGCAAAGCAAACCAAGGTACTCTGGCTCATCACTATTCTTCTCCTTTCTGTAAAGAACAGAATTAAACTAATGGCTACACTGTGCCGAGGCATACCATACTTCTGATTATTTTAGGTCTAAAAAAATACACTTACAACAAACTCTTTAAAACCCAATGATTCTGAGGATCTTACAGAGAACTTACATTACGCGGCCGTATGCACACTCTCTCGCAATCCTGGTTCATCCCAGGTATAATAACAGTCATTTTGCGGGGACCTCTGAACCCCAGAACATTGGTTTCCTGTTAAAGGGTAAAAAAGTAAAAATACAACTCACCCATTTGGACTTGACAAACTGGGTCTAACATTATAAGATTACTGAAGTCTAATGTTTTACCAGGCTAGTGTGGGATCAGCACATTTCAGTGTGTTCTCCCTGTTCCTTAATTCAACCTTGGATATTAAACTGCAAACCTTAAGAGTTATAGTGTAAAGAGCAATTGTAGGTTAATTAACACCACTGACTGTTGTGCTAGGAAACTCTTAAGATAAGGATATTGGGTAGAAATATTTTGCTGCCATATATGATGTAATATCTGGATAAAAAAGAACATTTTACAAACCACGCATATTAAAGAAGAATTGTACTGAGAGAAATGTATACTAGCTGGCCAGTATACATGGATGACCTGCATGGCTGTCATACTGATCGAGTGACTTTAATACTTCCCTAATCTGGAACAAGTAGATATGAAGTTCTGTCACAATTCTGACTTAATTGGCTGCAAGCTTGTTCCAGGTCGATGATTAAGTATTAAAGTCACAGACTGACAGACATGGTAGACTATATGGAGCTGAGGAGTATAGGAAATAAATATTTATTTCCTATGCTTTTCATCTCCCTCTATTGGCCATAATGCAGTGTAACGTGATCAGAAATATTAGCTTTGAAATATTAGATGTGTTTGGAAATTAACAACCTCTAAGAACCAATGTTCAAAAGGCCTCATGTTAATTAGTCAGCTGATCTACATAATTTACCCATGCAGTCCTTCACACAGGGGGGTCTGGAGATAAGGCTCCTCTCAACATGAAGCACAGGATATGTTGTATCCTAAACCAGGACAAAGTTAGACTTTTGTCACCGGCCATTTGGTCTCTGGTAGAAGAATGCTAAGACTCCAGGTACAATATAACAGCCTTGTGCTTAGAGTAGCCAGAGCTTCTTTTTACTTCAGAGTTAGACATGAGATACTCATGGCTGGAGGTTCTCATTGGAAAGAGAGTAGAAGAAGATGAGGACTGCTGGGACATCTAGCTCTGAATGTGTGTTGCCTGATTAGGGACTACTGGGACTTGCAGTGCCTTACTAGCTGTGCACTGTTGTCCTGCTCGAACACTGAAGAGGCTCCACAGACCAGCTCTACAGAAAGCCTCCTGCCTTACCATCACATGTGGATCCCCCTTCTGCGGAGTGACCTGATGCCTTAAGTGTGAGTCGTGACCCTCTTTTGCTGTGCCCTGCTGCTGTTACCCCTTTGCTGTGCCTGGACTGCTGCCTGTGTCCCTGGAGTCCAACTGTACTGTGCCCTGCTGCTGTTACCCCTTTGCTGTGCCTGGACTGCTGCCCTGTGTCCCTGGACTCCAACGGTACTGTGCCCTGCTGCTGTTACCCCTTTGCTGTGCCTGGACTGCTGCCTGTGTCCCTGGACTCCACCTGGATTCCTGCCCTCTACCCTGGACTCTGCCTGGATTGCTGTCCTGTGCCCCAGGACTTTACCCTTGCTATCGCTTGCTGTTTTAGCCGTTGATTTTGCCCAGATTGCTCCTACAATTGCCATATCCTAAAGTTGAGAAGCCCTAATAAAGAACCCTTTGGTCAAGGGTCCTAAAAAACACTCTTGGTCTCTGTGTTTGTTCTGTGTCTCCCACATCCCCCATCACATGCAGTATTATATTACAGTACATTTGACCTAAACAGAGAATGAATTAAGAATGTTCACTTTGCCATTGTTCGTAGAAAACAAATTTTCACAGATATTCGCAGGTTGAATGGCTCTGTGTATTGTTTATAAAGAGACCCCTTAGGGTTTCTTGTACAGAGGAGAAAGACATTTAGACACAAACACAAATGAAAAGAATCTAAAGAAAGACTATTACCCTTTCAAGATGCTTGAAATTACGAGCATCCTGTCTATTGGATTGATGTGGCTGGGTCCTCACTGTTTCTGTCCCTGCAAACTTTGGATGTTGGTGGAATAGTGCACTGTGTGATTATAGTTTACCGACTGGACCCATACGCCTAACACTAAACTACTAGCACAGTAAGGAGACAGTTTACCCTACTCTTCTTTTCATGCACTGACACAGAGTCATCATACTGATGCTTTATCAAGGCCACAAACAGATTTTTAGTTTAATAATGTAGCTAGCTACGTGACTGTGGCAGAAAACGGGAGACACAAAACAGTTGAACTAGGGTGGTAGAAAGTATTAATCCATCCCTTGTGGAAACTTTCAGTTATCTTCATTCCTATAAGATATTTCTTGACAGAATAAAGAAGAGTTTGTTACATAGCACATTTATCTATATTGATGTTATACTAACGCTTGTAACTGAATAATTCAGGAGGTTTATAACTTACATAACATATTGATGTCAGTTCTTGTCTGAATGATTCCCTCTCTTGCACAAACGGCTTTGTGTCAGGGTTCACTCCGTTGTCAAAAACTGTGAATCTGGTGCCCAGCATGTTTGATCTGGAATGACATTGATCTATATGTTAATGCTGTTGATACCATATTCTGAAATCTCTTTTCACTCTTCTAGTGAGACTGTTATGTAGCTTTTTACCATATACACTAAATGAGACTGCACAAGGCTTTAACACTTGTATGTGAAAGGTCCTTGCTGTTATACTCTTAAACATTAAACGGACACGGCCACCTTTTTCTTTTTAACTTTCATTATTTGATAAACACTAGTTCGTTTGTAAAACTAAAGAGTAATATAAAAAGTCATCACAAGTGTTTCATGTATATTTTTGGGGGAATGCATCTTAGGCCCCGTTCACACCAGGGCGATGTGGGAACATATGGAGCAGGACGTGAGTTCCCGCATGTTTGCGGGACTTTGTTTCCCACGTTTTGTGCATCCCCATTGATCCCCATTGGGTCCCTGAAAGTGTGCCAAACACGTAAAAGCAGTACATCGAAAATTTGTTGAAGCACGTTACACGTTTCCACCTGCGAGTTTGTGCGCGAATGCGCAGGAAAAACCTTGTTTGCTCAGCCACGTTTGGGGTGCCACTACCTAATAATGGCAACACAAGAGCATTCCACGTTTGTGCACATATCATGAACGTGCACGTGTGACGCGGGTTCATGATATGCCCTGGCGTGAACAGGGATTTAAAGTAGAGCTTCAGTCCAACTTCTTTCTATTATTGGGTAGAGATGGAGAAGTGATAAGTTCCCTGTAAGGCTTTTATTATCTGTCTTTGTACCGTCTCTATCTCTCCTGAAAGTGAGGGGAAATCCATTACAGTTGTCACCATTAGATTAGTAGATTGTAAACCTTTCAATGGCGACACCTATTCAAGTGACAACTGTCAAAGCTGGGGTTTCCCTCAATTTGAGGATATCTCTACTAACTTCCTGTTGTGTATTCTGACATTTCCCCACTCCATAAAGAAATTAAAAAAGTTTTGTCAGGAATTTTACTTTAACTCTATTTTATCCCACATTAGAGGTATAAGTGACTGCTAATTACAGTTCAGTGTACTAAGAGGGAAGGGTTATTTAAACTGTGAATACATTACTGTATACTAAGGTTAATCTAATATTGTATTTATTTGCTTTATTCTTTAGCTGCTTCCTTTTAGTACCTGAGTTTAGTACCTGAGTACTGAGTAGTTAGGGTCTGGAACTCACTGCCACAGGCGGTGATTTCAGCAAAGAATGTGGAATTGTTCAAGAAACTTTTGGACGATTTCTTAAGGGACCGTAATATACAGGGGTACAGGTACTCCTAGAATGAGATCCTAATAGGTTGGACTTGATGGACTAATGTCTTTATTCAACCTCAAATACTATGTAACTATGTAACTATGAGTTCATATATAATCTAATCAAATAATTTAACAGCAAGCTGGTCTTATTTTGTTTTATTGTTTTAAAGCAGCCTAGTCATGAAAATGTGTTCCAGGGAAACAAAATCTAAAACTTGGGTTGAGGACATGTATTTGTATCCAGTCTGCAGCCTGTCTGCCCTGAACTTACCTGACTTTACCAATAAAACTCTCTCCACCCCGTGATAGGTCTGTAGGATCCACTGAGATCAGGTAATTAGAGGTCTTACTTTTCTTTCTCTTTCTTCCAGCCATAAGGAAAAGCTGTTAAAACATAAAATTAAGATTTTTTTTAATCAGCTGTCTCAGAGTGTATTGAAAAATTAGGACATATAACAGTAATAATAATGATGAGGAGTCAGTTGGGGTGACTTGTGTTTCATACAGATGTCTCCTCCAAAAGGATCATGGAACACCTTGTCAGAGTGTTTTTGGAAGCTGGGGGCAGAGGCAGGTTTTGATGGGATTAAGGGTCACCATAGAAAAACGTAAGTGAAACTTTAAAGATATTGTTGCTGATTTGACATTATACTTAGCAGATAACTGACACATTTACAGGCTGCAATGACTTTTGAGACATACAGATCTTTGCACTGTAATAAGTGCATAGGCCACCTCAGTGTGTGTCTGCCTTTCTTGTACTTCTATTATCCCCTGTACAATATGAGCATTAGCCTCCTGCAATAAGAATTTTCACCAGCACACTTTGGATTAGTAATAATAATGTCCTTTATTCACATGAAGCAACAGGTAGCACATATCGACATTACAGGACCTTGCAGGTTTCCTTTCTCAGAGTGGATAAGGGATCCTGCAAGGTCCCAAAAAGTCAGCTTATGGCGCCTTTTGCCTTATCTAAATAAAGATTATCACTATACCAAAGTGTGCTTGTGAAGATTCATTTTTCCTTATGATTTTTTGGTGGCGCCAACCACCAATTCATCACAGCACACCGCATGGACTGTTGACAAGCCTGTAAGGTGTGCGATGGATACAACACAGCCTCCCGCAAAAAAAAACATATTGCCCAGACCTCTTATCAGATCTGTTACAGATTGGTATGCCTGCTGCCATGTTGGAAAACGGCAGAGTATTGCTACCTGTTCATACATGGCCAGATTAAATGTAATCTATTGTACTTTTATTGCATACTGTACAATATAGACATGTCGCAGAGTGCTCTGTCTAAACAAGTTTATCCTGTAATCCCACCAGCCATTCAGCTGAAACTACAATAGGGGCTGATAAAGAAAATTATTATATGTTTTAATAAAGGTTAAATGACAATATTAAAGGCTTATATATTAATGTTATCATAACAACAAGTCGGCTTGCTACAATGTCTTTTACTTAGAGATGTTATTGGAAGTCATTTGGTTTACAGCGAGGCATTTCAGGTTATTTCAGTGGTTACAGCGAAGCATTTCAGTGGTTTACAGCGAGGCATTTCAGGTTCAGCTGATGAAGTGTTCCATAACAACAAAAATTAATGTCTCTTGTAATTCTTGTCAATGTTATGTGTGTGGTTCGTGGAAGGTCCTGCATGACAAATGTCTTTAAAAGCTTGTGTGAAGAGACTAGTTTATGGCAATCAAATGCCAGACCGCCAGGATCCCTGCTATTTTCCTTTCCTAATCTTTACTTTATTTTATTTTATTTATTCTTTACTTTTGCTTTGTAAATCTTCTAAATAAACTTTCAAAACCGTTCATCATGAGCAGAGGTTGTTTTTCCTTATTAGGGCATTTATCAAAGTCAAAGTCCTTGTATTCACTAATGTGACACAGTTTGCAAATCTGTTGTTTCAATGTGACAGATTTATTAAAATGTGGCGTTTCAATTTTAATTAATGTATTGCATCTTTTTGCGCCCCCAGCTTTGTGACATTATGTGAAAGTGTGGCAGATTTGCCACAATTTTAACAACTTATTGCAAACAACCTAAAGATAAAAAAGAAATCAGAAAAACATTTAAGAAGTCATTTTTAGACAACTGAGCCTGTTTAAAAAGTGGTCATCACACCCTATTCCCAACAGTTTTGGTGGATATCTATATGATTGGAGGAAGAAACGTGAACCGATCTATGAGCATTTTGTTTGGTAGGTGTGACATAAGGAGAGTTTGTATAATGTGGTAAAATCTCTGATATAAATATATAATCTTTTAAAATGTTTGTACCTATAGCTCTCTCTGCAATACATATAACCGCTTATATGATGATCTGAATGACTTAAATGAGATAGCCACCTCTTCAATCAGCCATTGTAAAGGTAAATTAAATATTTACCATACAATAACTTCCTAAGGTTATCAGGTTGAATATGCAATGTCATTATATATTATTATAGAACCTCGGGTGAATATTGTGGGATTCGGGAGTCTGGGTCCTTTCTCCGCTGTATTCCTGCCCCATGAATATTTATAGTGGACAAGCGGAGTTCACATCCAAAATTGTATTATATATTCATATGAGAATAGGTTTGTACACATATACACACATATACAAAGACTTGTGTTTGGGTACCTAAAAAGTCTGTTTCCTCTTTATTCACTCTTATCTAGTTCCTAACACTTGCAACAAATGTGCAAAAACAGGCAGACATTCACAGAATAGTGGCAATCACAAAAAATGGTGATGCACTTGGAAACGTTCAGCCGCCACTAACAGTAAAATATTAACTGTGTACAAGTACACATTTTGGGTTATTATTGTAAATATTTACCTCAAAGCAATGTTTGATGTGATTTGTAAGTATGTACATTTGTATGCATGTAGTAAGAAAAAAAAATGTGTGTATATATACATATATAAACACGCACATGCGGGGAAGTGTGTGTGTGTAGTGCTTATTTTTATTATAATGTATTGCTGGGACTTGTAGTCCCGCATTGCTGGTGGTATTCTGCTTTGCTGTATAATAATTATACAGCAATGCAAAATAGCTCCAACTATGTAGGACTACAAGTCCCAGCAATACATTATATTTTTAAGTAGGGATACCCCAGTGTTAATACTGGGCATTTTCACGAGTACTCATACTCGTGAAAATGCCCCGATACTAAACGTGCGCTTGCGCACAGACCAGTATTATCGAGGAAACTGATTTATTTACAAAGTATTTCGTTTAAATCGTTAATTGTGACTGTTAATAATATTCCATATGTCATTCACTGCCATAGATGGTATATTATTAACGGTCACAATTAACCATTACAAACGAATACTTTGTAAATAAATGCCGGTTTCCTCATTAATCCCGTCTGTACGTAAGTGCAGATACTGGGTCGGCGTTCTTGACAGAACACCAGCACTAAAATTTTAAACAAGCGGCTGCCTGAGGCCCCGCGCTTGCTGGGGACCTCGGCAGCCTTCCTGTTAATCATGCGGTGCCATGGCGGTTGGGGGGCCCTTCATGGTTTCTTGCATCGGGGCCCTGAAGGTTCTAGTTACGCCTCTGTGTCCAACTCAAGTTCAAAGACAGGCTGCACAGGTACCTTCATCCATGGGCTGCACTTTGACAGGTATTCATTTGGTACAGCTACATAGTAATTGAATATTAAACAGTGAATTTTTTTAGATACTGTTGAGCAAAATACAACAGTTTTCATTTAACCTGGAACACTCTAAGTTTGTTTTGAATCTTTCTTTTCGCTAAGGCAGAATCCATATTGGAATAAAAAACTAATGATAACAAGAGCATGGCTCAGGGAGCTCCAGGGCAGTGTAATCTGCTGAATCACCTTCTGCAATATGTTCATGTGCACCACCTTCAGATAGCCTTGCAGCCACACACTTCTTATGACCTTCAAACATGCTCTATATAGTTCTATAAGTGCCGCTCTTGGTTCTCCCTGTGATCAAACTTTCACATGGCATCTTTGGTTTACTTAGACTGCATTTACTGTCCCCATGCACCGCCTGGGAGACGTTGCTTTGCCTGCCACTCCCTTTGCCTTGATCCACAGTATGTCTGCATCTCCTGCCTGCCCCCCACCACCTTCAGGGTCTGTTCACTCTATGTGCGATCATCAACGATAGTCATTACAAAAGCACATAAAAATCAATGGTTTTCTACGTATCATTTTCACATGGCAGCATTCCCTTCAGGTGGGTTGCAGGAAGTTGCAAGAAAATACAGACATGCTACATTTATCCACAAAACACCAAAGCTGACCTGAAGTCACCGTCCATTTTTCAATAGGAATGAATCAAATTAGTTTGCAAAGGAATGAATGAAACATCACTTAGACATTTCAATTAAGTTATTTAAAACAAACAAACCGCGCACTGGGTGTAGATGTGTCTCCCTGTCAGCCCACCTTCAGCCAGCAGAGGAGACCTTCAGCAGGCCAGAGAGGGCAATCTACTGGCTTTAATACTTTCCATGCAGCCATTGAAGTAGGAACTCCTGATTTGCATTCGTGTTCAAGATCAAAATTTATTAAAACCCCAGTATTAGCATAACAGTCAAGCAAATACCATGTTCAGATGGCGGTCAGCAGTAGCAAACCATGTAATAATATTTAGGTGGATATGCTGTTAAAAAGCAATTTCATATCTAAAATAAATGTAAAGGGTCAATAGATTCTCTATAAGAGAGTATGCACAAAAATGTCTTTCTTTCCCTGAACTGCTGGGCCCTGAGTAGTACCATTGTGTCTTTTAGTTACAGTTACACCCCTGATACAGTAGCCTTTAAGTTTTCCTAATACATTGCATTGAAATTACAGATAAGTCGGTCTAGTTTCCTAATATCCTGACCCGTTAACTGATAACACTTTCGTAAGACTATGCAGCAATGAAGAAGGAACAAGCAGGCCTTGACAAGCATCTGCAGTACTTCTCTCATCTGTTCATCTCATTCAATAGTGTAAGGCAAGGGTGTCAAACGGGCCGCATCAACCTTATGGTTGCTCTCAAAGGGCCGGTTCTATCTGTAAGACTATATAAATGTAAAAGGTTCTATGGTGAGCTGTGCAGACTCTTAGGTAGCTGCGCAGGTTCTATAATGGGCTGTGCGGACTCACCAGGGGTCAGTCTCAGCGAGTGCAGGTGGTGTGGATCCACAGGAAGGAGGAGATTTGCTACCAGCGCTGTAAACAGGTGCTGCAGTTCACAGGAAGGCTGCAAGGACTTTTAGCAGCCTTCCTATGAAGCCCGGAACCTTTTTACAGCGCTGGCTTCGGTTTCAAAATTTAAAGCTGCAGGAGAGGTGCAAGGGCCTGGGAGGTCGGATTTGGCCCATGGGCCTTGTGTTTGACACATGTAGTGTAAGGCCTCCTAACACCTTTCTGTTTTGGTGCACAGTGTTCCTGTGTCCATTAGTCTGAATAGGCTGCTAATGCACCGGAATGGACAAAAGAACTGCCCTACATTTATCCAATATGCATGTCCCTATTTGGTATATGTTCGGTATATGTTGCTTGTGAGACACTAATGGAGAGGGCTGGGTTAATTTTTGAATTCTCAAAAGAGATGAAAAGAACTTTGTATCAACAATTCCATCCAGCCTAATTGCTAGTGAAGCTTGAAGGCTGGCCTAAATTAGTGTTTCTCAACTACGATAAATTATTTCCGCTTTACAAAGTGGGTTATTGTCCCAAGTATTCCCTTGTGTGTTTTCCGACTTCTGGTACTGCTGGGTATGTGCGTATTTATGTATGCACTCAGGACCGGATTTCCATCAATGGAGCTTGTAGACACATAACCTTTGGTGCCCAAAGCAACACCCTCTGCTAGGTGCACCACCTCTACGAAGATCTGATTTTTATGATCTGTTGACTAAAAAGTATTTTTTTCTTCTCCTGCAGGTGGCGATATTACCCTACAGTACAGGATCTCCGATCTGTTCCCTGTGTCCTTCAAAGAACGGGAGAGAAAAGCAGTTTTTCTTTTCAATAAGGTAAATATATAATATTGCATAAGAATATTTCATACTTACCTCTATTAGTCAGTAACGGTAGGCAATACCAACAGCTTACTAAGAGCTCCAGATACACTACATTGTGGCTTCCCAGCGTATTGTAAGTTGTAAATATTCAGGAATAGAAAAAGAGGTGAAATAATACATCGCCCAATGATTCAGAGGAGAGACATTCCCCTCCCTCTACTCTCATCCGCATTAGAGCCACCTGTATTGTGCAGGTTTTACATTCTTTCCAACCATATGGGAATGCAAACCCTGCTTGAAGCAGGTCAAAAGCAGATCACAAGGAGGCCAACTGCAGGTCAAATGCGCCCAGGTCATTGAATTCTGAATGATCTTAGAAATGTTGCCATATTGACAAAAGCTCAAAGCCTATTGACATAGTTCCTAAATCTGTTTGCAGAGGATTTCTACAAGTATTCAAAAGTATAGTTCAGCTTTTGCAAATAAAAAAATAAATAAATGCACGCACACTATTAAAAGAAAAAAAATAGCATTTATTATTATTTTTTTTTTTGTATTCGCGGGTACAATGCTCTGGCTCCTATAGACTTTTTCTCCCACCCCTGTCCATACTGAGGAATTTCAGCTAAGGGATGGGAAAAAGTATGAATTGACTACAAAAGTGGGGTGTTACTGTGCTTGTACTCCATTGAGAATCACAAGTCCCTCTGCTGCAGTGCCAGGCAGGACTTGTAGTCTCTCCATTCAGATTCTATCGAAGGATCTGTGAATGGACGACGTGGCCGTGTAACGTGAAACATGATCCAAGAAGTAAACAGCCTTTAAGGCAGTGGTGTGCTTTCTTATTAGAAAGTACATCATGCTTTGCAAACTGAGAGTTATGGATGCCCATTGTGTTAAATGTTTATTTGTAAAATAAATATATGATACCGTAAATTAAACAAATTATGTAAATAAAACTACCTATAAACTAGTAAACTCTCAAACAATTAAAATGAAATTAATGAAAAGCAATTATACTTTCTATTTAGAGAAGAACCCGTCATAAAAATGGCAATGACTGAAATTTAGAAGCCGAGTGTAGTTTTAGCAGGAGCATAACATTTCTTTAGTTACCCGTTTGCCATCATCCCTCTCTAGATGCAAATAATAAGTAGGGTAGATGCCTTTATCAACTCCTTTCTTGTCTCTGGTAATACGGCACTGGAGAGTCATGTTGTGTGGAGCCGGACGGAGTGCAAAGCCCTCAAGATCATCGATTTCTAAAGGAGGGGCTATCTGGGAATCTTCTTCCTGTTGAATTATACAGTGATATTGTAAAGAAGCACCGTCATCAAATGAAGGAAAAAGATGATATTGCACAGAGAATTTTGAACAATATTCCTTGAGGCTAGGTTCACACCTAGGTGATTTATCGCATGGATTTAGCCGCGCAATATAGCACAAAATAGAGATTTGCATTCAAGTCTATGGAAGCTGTTCAAACCTTTGCGATTTTGTAGAAATCGCCTGTCGCAAAAAAAGGTACATGAGCGATTTTCAGGCGGATGTCGTGCGATTTGGGTCCCATAGACATCTCTATGCATTGAAAACAGCGCTGTTTTCAAAGCAAAAACACAACCGCACGAAAACAGCTCACCAGCTCAGTCGCTTAGGTGTGAACCTAGCCTGAATATTGACACACCTCATGCTGGTGTTTTGAAAATACTGGTATTTTCTAAAGCAAAGTAAAATTAAGTTCCTGTGGGTTTCTGGTTTATTGATAATGACAAATATTGTAGGCTCTAATTTTTCAGAGATTTGCCTCTGTATGTTTACAAATGGAATAATTAAGAAAGTGGCCCATCATTTTCATACAAACAGCATAGTGTTTAAATTTAACATGTGCTTTGCTTATGCACAGCAAAACAACTTATTTGCACTTTATTTTAAGGATTGGATTAAAGTTTTTGACATTGGGGTAGAAATAGGATTGTGTGTTAAGTCTTAGGAGGTAACCTTTTAGGGACTAGGTTAAAGCAGACCAATAAAGTGGTAATAAAGTCTTATTCTCTTTTTCCATATATCTTCTGTTAGCAAGCAGTAGATATATGCAAAAACATTGAAAACATTTTTTTTAAAGTTACCAAATAGGCAAATACTTACCTCCGCCGCTCCGCCACTCTCTCCTGGCTGTAAAAATCGGCTTCTCGAACGGCCGTGCATGAGGATGTGTGCAGATGCATGCGCAGTGGAGATCACCGGCAGGGAGAAGAGGAGAGACACG
Organism: Nanorana parkeri; assembly: GCF_000935625.1. Taxonomy (NCBI): domain Eukaryota; kingdom Metazoa; phylum Chordata; class Amphibia; order Anura; family Dicroglossidae; genus Nanorana; species Nanorana parkeri. The sequence goes on along the minus strand of NW_017308362.1, from coordinate 103,561 downwards.
CTTTAAGTGAATGCACTCAGCCGAGAGCGTGCACGTTGGACAGATTTCATGGGACAGGAAGACACAGCAGTCAGCGCTGGATCAGAGACCGGCACCAGCGCTGGAGGGACTGCTGAAAACTACTGGAAGGAAGAAGATGATCGGATCAAGAGGCATCACTTAAGGTCAGTCCTTACAGAAGCATTAGAATGGGGGAAAAAGGGAGGGTTTAATGCCACTTTAACAAAACTAATACATATGTACTTGAAATGTTATACCTGACAAAAAAGTTATAATCCTGTTTAGCCAGTCTTGTGATCAATACACCCCTGTCAGACAGCAAAGCATGAGCAGTGACCTCACTTTTATTGATGCAGCTTGGTCACAAACCTGCCTTGAGCATGCTAAATTAAACCCATAGTAGAAGGATCACCACACTGGTGAAGTTGTCAATCCTTTTACTCAGTTCGCTCTTCCTGTCAGCAAGCTCCCAGTATAAGAGATGCTATGCTGGGGATTACTGAAATATAAAATAAGATTGACCCAGGTACTTTAAGTAGTTATAATCAAAGGAATAACTGGAATAAGTTGCAACCTTTAATTATCTGCCTGGAGTTCAGCTCTAAGGGTTAGGTTAAGGGTAAAGGTTGGCAGTTAATTGCGGATAGATTTAATGCATTACAATGTCTCTGCTTAAGGCTGACAAAGTGGCCAGGCTGCTTCTGCAACGTTCCTCAATTTTTGCAAGGCTGTGCTCAGAATAAATGGGGCTTTACCTGCCTTATGGGCTTCTTTAAAAGGTGCTTGATCACACAAAGGAGATCTGGAACTCCCAAAACTTCATTGTGGACAGGAACAGACTTGGGAATTATGGCAAGGAGATCGCACTGTTGGCGTATCCCAAATATATAAGACTTAACCTCACTTACCCCACTAGGCTCTGCCATAACAAAAATATCGCTCAGGGGTAACAGCAACTGTAATAATAAATGTGATAACTCACCTTACTAGAGGCAGACAATGGCCTTGTATATACAACACTACTGAGAATATCTAAATCTTCATCAAAATCATCTTCTAGACCCTCTGCATCTGCTGTTTCATAAGAGGGATTTCTTTTTTTGGATCTCACTATATAACAGAGAAAAGAAACAATACTTTCAATATAGAATTATTTCTTGCTGCTGCAAAATACCAACAAAATAAGAAGGAATGGGAGGGGAGGGTGCTTAGCAGTAGATATAGGCAAAAAGTTTTTTTTTAAACGCTTTTACAGCGGTTTAAACTTACCCCGTTATCGCCGCGCGCTCCCGCCCGAGAATCCAAAACTGCTCGGGCGGCCGCAAAACATCTTGGGGCGGGCGCATGCACAGTTCGGATTTTCGGCCGGGAGATGAGCAGAGACACAAGGTAAGTCTATGGATGCGGGCACCCGCATGCAGACACCGCAGGATCGGAAGTGCATGCAGGGACAGAGGAGTCAGCACTGGATCGGAGAGCCGTTGCACCTCTGGAGGGACAGATGAAAACATCAGGAAAGAAGAAGATCTGATTAAGAGACATCATTTAAGGTAAGTGCTAACATTAACATTGGGGGGAGGGAAACATTTTTTTGACTTTAATGTCACTTTAAGTTGATGCCATATTCAATGGAAGTAACAATGCCATATTACACAGAAAATGATCCTGAACTCAGCTGTAGAATGGCTGCAAAGCACAGACATTGTAATCCTTTTCATTTAATAAACATGATTATATATAAACCTCCAAATATGTAGAAGCGCCCCGGGCAGCCGGTCCTCCTGTTCTGGGCCCAATCAAGCCAGCAAGGGGGCCTGAGCTGGGTTGGAAGTTATCTCCCTGCTCAGGGCCAGCTGCATGTCTATGTCCCCTCTGATCCCCGCTGCTTTTCCCCACCTGTATTGGCAGAAGCAGCAGGGATCAGAGGGGACACAGAGCCGATCCAACACCCAGCGGGGAGGAGAGATTAGTGTCAGGATGTCGAGAGCAGCTATCAGGATGGAGAGCAGGGAGGGGCCGGAGCTTCCGTATGCACTTGGCAGGCATGCCCCAGGCGCTGACAACGGTCGCCTCGCCACGGCAAGGTACTAAAGCACTGTTTAGCTGCTGCACTATCCCCCAAACATAGTGATGTCCTAAAGGCCTGCTCCATTTTGGGTCCCTTAATCAGATGGCTAGAGATGGTCCAAAAGCTTAAGGGTTAAGTCCTACTTATAGCCCGGTAGTTTATTAAGGGTGTCTGAGAAATCAAAGGCAAGTAATCAGCAGAAGTAATAAAAGAACAGCTGTCATGCCAGACATAAGCTGACCAATGAATTATCCTCTACATTTTATTAAAGAAGAACTCTAGGCATGCAAAACGTAACCCTCGTTTTTCTCTAGGGGCTAGAATAAAGATATGCTCACCTGATCCTCGGTCCTGCGGCAGTGAGTGCTCACCTCTCTTCCCATCCGCTCCAGCTGTGGTATGTCCCTCGTTGTCCTCATGTCTAATGCAGATGATCAGCAGGGCTTAGACCGCCGGAGCCCAGAGAAGAAGAGGCTGCAGGGGCCATTCAAGCTGCCAGGCAGGATCGAGGTTCATGTGAGCATATTTCTTTGATATGAGCCCTAGAGACAAACAAGCAGTTAACCGATGCAGGGGGGGTAGCTCCCCCCTGCAAGGGTTAACTTTTTAGATTCCTGGAGTTCCACTTCCACTTTGCATCCAAATTAGTAAACTAAACATGAGATTGTAGTCCATCCCCGGAGCGAGCTTGGAGCCGTGGCTATTTTACAACATGCACAGGGATAATGGGGAACAAAAGTAGCCACCCTCCAGAAGGAAGGACAGTGTCCGCATGAATTCAGAGATGATTTAAGGAACTAAAGTTGAATAAGGTCCATTTTTGTTATTAGTTAGGGTAGTTGAGTGCATTTTTAAGATTTAACTTCTGAGTTTAGTGCTACATTTAGAGATTGTTAGAAAAGTGGCAAGAAATACTTTTACCACAACCCGAGACTAGATGGATAATTACAGCACTCTTCATTTTTACTCCATTTACCTGTTTTTTCCGGCTTTTTCTTATTACGCTGTTTGACTGGTGCTGGAGGGACTGTTCTGTCCCCTACAGACACTGAATTCTCCTCATCACTGGAGTTCTCAGCTACAACCACCTTGTCTGCCTTCAAATCTTGTATTAGATCTTGTGCTATGCCTGAGCCATCACCATCACCATCACCTGTAAGAAAATCTCATTAGGGAGCTCCCAGGGAACAAGATACAAATGTGTTTCTACAGAAAATCTGACATCCCAACCTTTCATGAAAAGTCTATTTTCTTTGTCTGTGTCTTGAGCCTCTTGTTTAAATGATCTCTGTTTTTTTGACACTTTGGGTGATGCAGTTTTGGCCTTCGGTTCTTTCACATCAGATTTTGCTATTTAGGAAGACAAGAAAATCAACATGTATTATATAATGCAATGTTTTAGCTACTGATATTTTCTATCAGTCCCATGCATTGTATCGTATGTGTATATATATATTAGGGATGCAGCGATACTTTTCGAGTACCAATGCCAATACTCTGCATTTTCATGAGAACTACCAGGGTTGCAGCTGGGGCCTGGCTCTGGCGCTCCACCTCTGTCTTGAAATCATTAGTCGATATTGTTTTAGAAAAACTGTCACATGACAATAAACAAAAATGTATCAGTACTTGTAAGTACTTGGGCAAGTATCAGTACTTGTACTCGCAAAACTGGTATTTGTGCATCACTTATATATATTTATAAAAACAAAATCATACATTAAAACAGAGATATACAAATCCCAGGAGCTCCATATGCTCCTTGCAAATGACAGCTGTCTCCTAACTTTTGAATTTTTCTCTAGTCTAGTTTCGGAGCTCGAAAAGTATCTGTACATATACTTGTACCGAGTACTGTACTCGGTATGGGTGCATCCCTAATATATATATATATTAGGGATGCATACACATGTCCGCAGTGGTAGGACCGCTGCATGTTCGGGCGGCTGTGCGGGGACGGAGTGGCTGTGACAGTCAGGTCTGTGCAGCCTGGCAGAGCCGCTACAGACACTGCAGGCACCGCAAGGCCGCACATTTAAGGAGGGAGGATGGTATGACTCAATCCATGGCTCCCACAGCTTACGAAACTATACCAAAGTATCCCTTTGAAGAGCAGTAAGTTTTTCAAAGAACATCACTCTCGATACTCTACGTTTGACCTCCGCAAATGGTATGTCTGGGGACTTCCAAGCCTTTGCAATTACCCTCTTGGCTTCAGTGAGTATCAATGTGACCAAACGGTGCTGCCCAACAGTGCATACCGACGGTTTCTTATGTAATAGGGCTTCCAAGGGGTCCTTGCGGAATGTTTTGCCTGTGACAGTGTACAGAAGTTGGTATACTCTATGCCAAAATCTCTTCACTTTAGGGCAGTCCCACCAAATGTGATGAACCGACCCCTCCAGCCCCTGAAACAGTTTGGTGAGTAGGACGGGATGGCTCTGGAAATCCTGAGGGGTACCAGATACCACCGGAGGAGTAGCTTATAGTTGGCTTCAATTGCCTGGACATTTGCTGAGCTCCGAGAGGTTGTCATCCAAATTTGAGACCATGTTTCAGCAGGGATAGAGCACCCCAGATCCTGTTTCCATTTGGAGGCATACGTGGGGAGAGGAGTCTGTAGGTGCTCAAGAATCATAGTATATAAAACTGAAATGGGCCCTCTGCTTTTTGTGTCATTGAGTAGGAACTCCTCAAATGAGGTGAGGGAGGGAAGGGAATTTGACTTATCCAAAAGAGTTTGTATGTAGTGTTTGATTTGACACAAGATGTCTTGTGGGGTCAATTGGTGTTTGGCTTGAAGCACCGGATATGGGATGATGTCAGTGTCTGAACAGAAATCTCTAAGGAAACTTAGGGACTTGACACGCCAATGTGCGAAGGCTACTGGGTTGGTGTATCCCAGTTGAAACATTGGGTTACCATGAATGGACAGCAGAGGTAGTTGAGGGGAGACCCAGTTTAAGTGACGGTGTAGTCCTTCCCAGACTTTTAGGGTGTGCGTGAGAATTGGGTTCTTTAATGCTCTGCCTATATTGGGGGGAAGCCAGGGAAGATTGAGGAGAGAAATTGGGGAACAAGCATAGGCCTCTAATGAGACCACAGTGGCATTTCGCCTTTCCCATACCAGCACACCAAAGGGGTCAGTTGGGCTGCCTGATAGTATTTGTGGAAAGAGGGGAGTCCCAAGCCCCCTCTCACCTTGCTCCGATACAGAACCAATTGGGAGACCCTAGGAATTGACCCCTTCCATATGAAACTAAGTATGCGGCGCTGTAATTGTCTAAGGCGATAAGAGGGGATAGGAACTGGTAGGACCCTTGCATGGTATAAGAATTTGGGGAGCAGGGTCATCTGAACTGCTGTGATTCTACCAAGCCACCATATTGGATGTTTCTCCCATGATGTCAGTAGGGTTTCCATGTAAGAAAATAGTTTGGGGTAATTAGCTTGGTACATCATGGCAAAAGTTGGAGTAAGGTGGATCCCCAAGTATGGTAGTTCAGAGTGGGACCATTGGTATGGGAATGACCTTTGCAAGGAGGTGAGTACCGAAGGGGGAAGGGAGACATCTAGTGCTTTAGATTTATTCATGTTCACGCAGAGACCCGAGAGGTTACCGAAAAGCTTTAGTAGTGGTTGGAGATTAGGGAGTGAGATCAGTGGTTCCGTAAGAATCAATAATGCATCATCTGCAAATAAGCTAATTTTATGATGGTACCCTGCGACTTCCAGACCTTTAATGTCATTATGTTGCCTTATTGCCTGTGCCAGGGGCTCTATGGCCAGAGCAAAATGGAGGGGGGAGAGAGGGCACCCCTGTCTTGTCCCTCTAGTAATTTCAAAAGATTTGGAGTGGAATCCCTGATATTGTATGTAGGATGTCGGTTTGGAATATAACGCCCCTATCCATCTCATAAAGTAGTTTCCAAAACCCCATCTGGTAAGTGTATAATTCAGATATTCCCAACTCACTGAGTCAAATGCTTTACTAATGTCTAACGCCAGGAGCATAGTGGGAATATTTCTTTGATGTGATATATGGAGTAAGTGGGATATCCTGCAGACACTGTCACCCGCCTGACGACCCAGCATAAAGCCCACTTGATCCTTGGATATCAGACCCAAAAGAGGAGATCTGAGGCGAAGGGTCAGGATTTTGGTAAGTATTTTCAGGTCTGCATTGATTAGTGAGATTGGGCGGTAATTGGTGCAGGACGTGTGATCAGTGTCTGGTTTGGGTATCATACATATGGAGGATAGAAGCGATTCTTTTCGCAGTTCACTCCCCGTGCGTAAAGCCTTACAACACTCCGCCATGGGTGTTGCTAGGGTGTCAGCGAACTTTTTGTAGTAGGCGGCGCCAAGGCCATCCGCTAAGGTGTTTATTGTGGCAGTAATCTCAGCTATGGTAATGGGGGAGTCAATCAGCTGTACGTGTTCCTCGGAGAGGGTGGGAAGGTTTAAAGTGGCGAAAAATGTGTATTTTAGATTTATCCAGGGTGTTTTTGTAGCCGGCAGCGCCAAGGCCATCCGGCCCAGGGCGTTTCCCAGTGCTAAGGTGTTTAATTGTGGCAGTAATCTCAGTTATTGTAATGGGGGAGTCAATCAGCTGTACATGTTCCTCGGAGAGGGTGGGAAGGTTTAAAGTGGCGAAAAATGTGTCTAATTTAGATTTATCTAGGTTGCCTGTGGCACGGTAAAGATTTTGTAAGTGGGATTGAAAAGCTTTTAATATTTTGATGGGATAGGAAGTAATAGGGGTCCCCCCCAGACGTAGTTGGATAGGGTTTTTTTCTGGGATTAGCATCCCGAAGTCTATGGGCAAGCATTGTGTCAGGGTTGTCTCCTTTGATATAAAACCTACGTTTGGTCCAGGCCAATTTATCGTTTGAGAGATGTGTTAGGCAAAGATTAAGTTCTGTTCTTATATGGAACAAACGAGATCTGTGTTCAGGAGTGGGTCTCTGTTGAAAATTTTGGGATGCCACTAGTAGTTCGGATTCCAATTGGTCAATGCGAGATGTCCGTTTCTTTTTGGCTTGGGATGCAAGCTGGATCAGCCGACCTCTAATAGTGGGTTTATGAGCCTCCCACACTGTTATCGGTGAAGAGACCTCGTCAGTGTTTAACTGGAAGTATTCAGTCAGGGAGGCCTGGGTCGAAGCTAGAATATCAGGGTTGGTAAGTTAGGATTCTCGCAGAGACCAAAAGAAGCTGTGTGGTCGGGGGATAGTTAAAGCGATAATAATACTAACTGAATCGTGATCTGACCAGGGGATTGGAGTGATTTCTGCTGAGGATACCTGTGTAAGGGCGTCTGGGCGTAATAGAATGTGGTCAATGCGTGAAAAGACATTGTGGGGGTTAGAGTAAAACGTATATTGTTCTTTAAGGGGGTGAATTTCTCTCCAGGAGTCAACTAGGTGGTATTGGGTCAGCAAGGTCCTGAAGTGCTTGGCCGCAGATATGTCTGTAGAGGGGGCTGCCGGGTGGTTGGGATCATGTCGATCAACATGAGGGTGTAGCAATAGGTTGGAGTCCCCACACATGAACAAAGTCCCCTTAGCATGGAGTTCTAGAACCTGGAGTAGGTGAGTGATAAATCCAAGTTGACTTGTATTCGGGGCATAATAAGATACCATCGTAACCGTGTATTCATGGATCGAGCCTACCAGTATTAGGTACCTTCCCTCTGGATCCTTGATCTCTTTCTGACATATGAAGGGAGTGGAGCGACCAAACGCTATTAGGACTCCTCTGTGTTTTGTTGTTGCGGAAGCTGAAAAAAACAGAGGATAATTAGAATGCAAGTAGGACAGGTTGAACGACTGACTGAAGTGGGTCTCTTGGAGACAGATCACATCAGCTCTAATTTTTGCAAAGTGTCTAAAGGCTTTGACCCGTTTGTTGGGATGGTTAAGTCCCTGAACGTTGAGAGACACTATCTTAAGTGACATGTTTTTTATAGTATAGGGGCCGGAGGTAGCGAAAGGGAGAAGCGAAGACGGGGAAGGACGAGCGGGAAGACGAAGACACAAACAGATGGGAAAGCAGGGGGGGGGGGGAGGGGGGAGGGGATATGGGGAATCTCAGTAGATTGCAGTAGTAGTATAGGGGTTTAGACTCTGAACCTGTGAGTAGTAACTCGTTCACCCCACCGAAACCAGGCCAATTACCTGGGTCGAGGTAGTGAAGTGTGGAGCGCATGGGGAACACCAGAACGGGAGGCTGACCTCCTAATCATGAATTGAACAATCGGAATAAACCGGAAAATATCGTCATAATGTGATCTTCGTGCATGTCCCTAAGGGTTGTAGTAGGTACATATGAGTGACATGGCTGACACTAGAAACAGTAAGGCTAAACTACTCGTGGTAAGTGTGTACCCTTTAACCTGTTACATAAGGCAATAAAAAACTAAAAAAGAAAATAAACCGTAATGAGAACCCGAACAGTTCTAAAATCTTCAGAGTAAGTGCTGGTCTTGTCAGAATCATGAACCGCCAACCGTGGCAACTGTCACTTTGTTAAAACTCAGCTGAGCAGCAGTTCTCAGGGTGAACCGTATTTCCCCTAAACGAGGTGGGGAAAGAAGGAAAAACAAAGACAAAAACCCGGGTGCAGCATCATACGAATGATCCTGTGGCGGAGGGGAAATTGCGTGACATCCGTGGTGCTTTCGGAGAGGCCGAAGGAGCCAAGTTAGGGCACGGCGGGCGGTCTCTGCCAGGGGATAGTCGAGGCATCTTAGGCTCATCATCCTCGTCAGGGGCCACATCCGTGCGACCCAACAGATGCAAAGAGTCAAGGCATTCCTTCATCTCGTCCACGGTGAGAAAGGTGTAAGATTTGCCATCGTAGAAGAATTGTAGCTTAAAGGGAAAGCCCCAGCAGTATTGAATCTTCTTGGCCTGCAGGACTTGCAGCAGTGGTTTAAATTCCCGCCGACGTGCAATAGTGGCTGGTGAAAGATCTGTATAGACTTGGTATGAGTAACCTTGGAAATGCAGGGTGCCAGCTTCCCTAGCCGCTCGGAGCAGGTGTTCTTTTGGTGCGGTAGAAGTGGAGACGCACGATAATGTCCCTCGGTGGACAGTCAGGTGTGCGTCTCGTTAGGGCCCTGTGAATCCTGTTAAATTCCATCCTGTCTATAGGAATATCGGGCGCTAGTTCCTGAAATAGTGCAGTTATAGTGAATTGGAGATCTATCACCGCCTCTGGGACCCCTCTGATGCGCAGGTTAGATCTGCGATCCTGGTTCTCAGTGTCTTCCAATTGTGTGAGAAGGGTTAGATTCAGTGACCGAAGTTTTTCCAAATCTTCCTCATGACCCTCAATGATGGTAGTGATGTTGTTGCAGCGGGATTCCAATGTGGAAGTTCGTTTGCCCACATCCCTGATTTCCCTAATGAGCTGTGAGGTGATCTGCTTAGAGACCTTATCCAAGGCCTTGTGGAGGGTTACCTCGAATTGGGCCATCAGGGACAGCGTCATCTCAGGGTCAGACTGAGCCATCTGCAAGCTGTCACCTTGTGGGTCTTGGGGTTCCATCGAGGAGTTAGAGTCCTCTTGATGAGAGACTGGCGGCGCTGCAGCCAGTTTGTGGGTCGCGCGGCCTAAGGCCTCGTGGAGGGTCGGTTGATTCATCTTACCACCCCGACTTCTCGTCTGCGACATCTCGGTAGTTACCGATCGGCGGTGGGAGCCCGAGTCTAGGGATCTGTACCGGGGGTGAAAACGAGTCCGGTGATCTGCCGTAAAGATCAGTTTTTCTCCCGTTCTGGCGCGGAGCTGATTAGCGTGCGGCCATCTTGGTCAAGCTCGCGCATGCGCTCTCGAAGCTGGTGGTTTTAAAGGAGAACTATGGGGTTAAGTCTTTTCCCCATAGTTCTCCTTAGGGTAACGGAAGGACACAAACTAGCGTCCTCCCGTCACCCTAGGCTCAGTATACCGCGAGCTGCAGCTCGCGGTATACTGAGACGCCGCAGCTGAAGCGGATCCCGACAATTGTGCCGGGAACCGCCCAGCTGCGTGACTGACAGCTGGCTCTGCCTATCTAGAGGCAGAGCCAGCTGTACCCGCCCCCTCCCAGTCCGTTCCACCAGTCAGTGCTGGCAAATCGGAGGGGGGAATCCAGAGGTGATCCAGAGGTGAGCGAACGCCGGTATGTGTTCGCTCACCTCCCGATCTACTGAGCCGACTTGTGGCAGTCTCATTGTCACAGGTTGGCTAGAACTGTGAGGTGAGTGAAAAGCACTCACCTCATAGCTCTCCTTTTAATTAAGCTGATTTGCAATATGATGTATTTGTAGTCGGGGCGGACTGACCATACGGGCAGGCGTCCCCTTGGCGGCATCCCACCCCCTGTGCCCCTTCCAGCCCGCATGGAAGGAGACGCGGCTGTGATAAAGCGGCGACGGCAGTGTCGCCCGCCTACCAGGCCCACCAGACACTGCCGTTGCTGCGTTAACACAGCCGTGTCTCCTAGTTTGACAGCTGAGAAGAGTCAAGAGGTAGGGGTGTGTCATGCTGGATGGGGGGTGGACCTACCGCCGGCTGCACGAGAGCCTGAGGCTGGGGGGGCCCCACTGAGGTCCCAGGCCCAGGCCCCCCACTGGAAGATTTTTTTTCGTATTTTTTTTCTTTAAAGGAGAACTATGGGGTTTCAAAAAACGCTGCCCCCAAATCAGTGAGGCCTCACCTGCCATTAAGGGAAAAATAAATCAAATAAATTATCCTTACCCGAATCCACTGACGAGCTCAGCCTCTTCTCTCCGGCGCTGACAGAAGTGATAACACTACTATTTAAACAGGCGCTCGTTGTATCTAGCTTCTGACAGGATAAGCAAAAGGCGCAACGGGTTCTTCGCTACGCTAATAGTAACCTGTCAGAAGCTGGATACAGCGTGCACACTATATCCAGCGACTGACAGGTTACGCAAAATGTCTTAAACAGGAAGGGGTGGGGCAAATTTAGATTGGGGGGTGCCCGAGTTTAGTCTTGCCTAGGGCAGCACAAAACAACATACACCACCGATGCCATGCAGGTTGAGCCTGTTACCAAATAGATAAAACACTTTTTGGGTGCCCCCACCTTTTAGAGAAACCTCTGAGTATTTTTCACCATAGTGCTTCTATCAATTGATAGCAATCTTAGTATGGTATAGTGTTACAAAAAATGTGGATGGTTGGAGGAAATAATGCCGATCATTATAGTGTTAAACAGTAAGTGCATTTTAACTGTATATGGATCTGTTGGCTGGAGTTCTGCTTTAATAATTTACCTAGAAACTGTGAAGAGAGCAGCATTCAAACATGGTCCAAAAATTGTAAGACAAAACATCTTTTATTGGTACTAATGCTGTTAAACATTAAAAGACTTGTTAATGTACATTCTACGTCTTGTATGAAGTTAAATATTATTGTAAGAGAGGTTACAGAGTTACTTGAGATCACACACCTGCTCTTGTCTTGCCCTTCTGCTTTGCTGTGGCTGGGACTGGTTCCTTCTTGCAGGTAAGAGGCCGGGTGTCTGCAAGAATGGTCTCCTCGAAATCTTCATCTGAAATGTCACCTAATTGAAGATGCAATTAACACAATTGTCACAGATAGGTTGATCACAAGCATCTGTCATATAACACAAACTGTATGCACAGAGGTCAGGAGTCAACAAACCTTGGGAAAAATACACCAAACTACAGAATTTATTTTGTCAGTCTGGTACTACACAAAATTTCAAGGTGCAGTCAGCCTAACCTGCCAACATGTCTGAAATAACTCGGTTGGGCAACTAAAGGCAGCCATACACCTTACAGCCATTGCACGACTTTCGTTGTGCGATGGTTATAAGGTGATTACAATTTCATATGACCTGCCCATCATGGAAAGGCAGATCGTACTTGCAATCATCGCAAGTCCTCCCCGCTGAGGGGAGGGCTTGCAGATGATTGCAATGGTCAGCGGGCAATGTGCGCTTGCACACCTCGGGCCGTGCTGCTTTTCGTCTTGCGAGCGTGCTCGTTATACGAAAATCGTGTGACCGTAACCCCTTCATGACTGAGTGTAAGGGTTGTGGTGTGGGCCCGAGTTGACGAGGAGGACCTCCCTTGCAACCCCGTCTGTGACCACTGGGGTTGATAAACAGTGTGCGCAGGCAGGGGGTGCGTGGGTGCTGGGTGCTGACTCCGGGTTGCTCTGATGAGTAGAGACCTGATGGAGCAGTTGGCCGTTAAGTTACCCAACTGGGGAGTTAGGAGGCAGACTGGATCCAGCACAGGTGGCACGAGCAGTACCGGAGAAAATCCAATGGATCGTCAGGAACAAGCCGGGTTAGCAACAGGTGGGCAAAGGCAGTACAGAGGATAATCCAAAAGAGTCGTCAGAACGCAAGCCGGGTCGATAACAGGCGGGCACAGGCAGTACAAAGGGGTAATCAAAAGAATCGTCAGAACTAAGCCAGATCACAGGGTTTCCAGGAAACAGGAGCAAGACACAGACATCCACACAGGCTGAAGGTCACTCAGCACTGAATGAGTGATCAGATGCGCCTTATATAGCCCTGGGATGGCCTATTGCGCATGCGCATGTGACGTCACCGGGACATATCCGCGTAGTGACGTCACGCCGCGTGACCCCGCCGGGTCGTCTAATGTCTGCGCCTGCGCGGCCTGGAAGCGCCGGTTTGCCCCTACGCCTGCGAAAGTCCAGAATCGCTTCCACCTCGTATTCCTCCTCTCCGTCGATTAGCACAGGATTCAGAATGTCTGATGAGCGATCTGAAAAAATGTCCGGCTGGACTGGCTTCAATAAAGAGGTGTGAAAGACAGGGTGGATCCTATAGGCTGGCGGGAGGGTCAGGTGGTAGGATGCTGGGTTAATTTGGCGTTCCACCGGAAAAGGCCCGATATACCGAGGTCCCAATTTTCTGGAAGGGCAGGCCAGTTTGAGGTTCCGAGTAGACAGCCACACCAGATCTCCAGGTTGTAATGTTAAATCCCCTCTGCGGGAACGATCATACGCGCCCTTGGCCGCAACCTGGGCCTTGGAAATGGCCCATTGGAGCAGGATGATATTGGAGTGGAGGAAGTCCACTGTCTTTTGGGCAGCCGGGACTGCCGAATCCAGTCTCCGGGTGGGTAAACAGGCTGGGTGGAAGCCGTAGTTGGAAAAGAAAGGTGACTGGCCCGTGGTGGAATGTCTGGCATTATTGTATGCAAACTCTGCTAATGGAAGCAGGGATACCAAGTTGTCTTGGGAGAAGGTGGAAAAGCAACGGATGTATTGCTCCAAAGTTTGGTTGGTCCGTTCTGTCTGACCATTGGTCTGAGGATGGTAAGCTGATGAGAAACTCAGATGGATGCCCAGAGCTGTACAAAGAGCCTTCCAGAACTTAGAGGTGAATTGCACCCCTCTGTCAGAGACCACGTCGGTGGGGACCCCATGAAGACGCACAACCTCCCGGATGAATGTGCGGGCTAGGATCTCGACCGTGGGAACCTTCTGTAATGGAATGAAGTGGGCCATCTTGGATAGGCCGTCAATCACCACGAAAATGGCCGTGCAATTCTTGGAAGGCGGAAGATCCACAATAAAATCCATGGAGATGGCAGTCCAAAGACGGGACGGAATCTGGAGTGGCCGTAGTAGGCCCCAGGCTTGGGAAGACCGTCCCTTGTTGCGGGCACAGTGAGGGCAGGCCGCCACGTATTGTAGGCAGTCCTTTGCCAGGGAAGGCCACCAAAATGTCCGTCGTATCAGATCTGTGGTTTTGCGGGCTCCGAAATGACCAGCCAGTGGTGCGTCATGGCAGTGCCCCAGGACCGCTGTGCGGGCACTAGAGGGCACGAAGATCCTATCCTCATGGAAATAAACTTGCTGGGACATTCCTGATTCGTCCGAGGGCAGTGAAATCCTGGATGCCTGCTGAATGTGGGAAACCAGGTCAGGCTGCAACAACAGGAACTGGGTTACTGGCAGGATGGTGTCTGGTCTCTTCGGAGTTTCTGGTGCCGTGTAGATACGGGACAACGCATCTGCTTTCCCGTTGCGTGACCCAGGGCGGAACGTGATATGGAGTTGGAAACGAGAGAAGAACAGCGCCCACCGCGTCTGCCGCTGTCTCAGACGTTTTTTGCTGACCGGAGGTATTCCAGGTTCTTGTGGTCTGTATATATCAGAACCGGGTGGGCGGCTCCTTCCAGTAGGTACCGCCACTCTTCTAGTGCCAATTTGATAGCTAGAAGTTCCCGGTCTCCAACGTCATAATTCCTCTCGGCCACACTTAGTTTTCTGGAAAAATATGCCACGGGGTGCAGGAGGCTTTTCACGCCCTGACGTTGGGACAGGACAGCCCCAACTGCAGCTTCCGAGGCGTCCACTTCCAGGACATACGGCAGCTCGGGGTCTGGGTGCCTCAGGATCGGGGCGGACGTGAATTGTAGCTTGAGCTGAGTAAAGGCTGCCTGGGCCTCTTGAGACCACTGAAAATGACTCAGTTTCCTGGTTAACTGTGTGATAGGCAGGACGATTTTGGAAAAATCCAGAATGAATCTCCGATAAAAGTTTGCGAAACCCACGAAGCGCTGCACACCCTTCCTGTCCATGGGTGGAGGCCAATCCAAGATGGCCGATATCTTCTGAGGGTCCATGGAGATGCCACTGGGGGAGATAACCAGCCCTAAAAACTGGATTGATGGACGCTCAAATTCGCACTTCTCAGCTATAACATATAGCCCCTGCTGTCGGAGACGGGTGAGAACCTGTTTCACGTGGTTGCGATGAAGATCCAGGGAGGCCGAGAAGATGAGGATGTCATCAAGGTAGACAATGACAAAAAGGTCTAGGATATCATGGAAGACATCGTTCACCAGGTGTTGGAAGGTGGCCGGGGCGTTGCAGAGCCCGAAGGGCATGACAAGGTATTCATAGTGCCCGAACCGAGTACGGAATGCCGTTTTCCATTCGTCCCCCTCCCGGATCCGCACGAGATTGTAGGCACCCCGCAAATCAAGTTTGGTAAATATCGCTGCGGAGCGCAATCGCTGGAACAACTCCGGAATTAAGGGAAGAGAATAGCGGTTCTTAATGGTGATATTGTTCAGTTCCCGGTAGTCGACACAAGGACGGTGGGTGCGATCTTTTTTCTCCACTAAGAAGATTCCCGCCCCGGCCGGGGATGTAGATGGGCGAATGAAACCCTTCTTCAGGTTATCCTCGATATATATCCTGAGGGTCCAGTTCTGGTTCGGATAGAGGAAAAATGCGCCCGAAGGGGATGGCCAGGTAGTAGATCGATGGGGCAATCATAGACCCGGTGCGGAGGAAGCGTATCTGCCCTTTGTTTGTCGAATACATCGAGGAAGTCATGGTGGACTCGGGGAACCCTCCGACGTAGCTCTGGGTCCGGGGCTGGTTGGCAGAGTGCCAGGCCCTGGGGCTCCTCTGAGTGTAGGCAGTTCTGTTTGCAATAAGCCGAATTAAAGGAGACAGTCCCTGTGGCCCAATCAATGTGTGGGTTATGAGCCTGGAACCACGGCATTCCTCGGATGATCGGTGACAGAGGGGATGAGATGACGTCCAAGCAGAGTAGTTCACGGTGTCCGGAAGAGATGGTAGCAGAGATGGGGATAGTTTCCTGGGTAACAGGTCCAGAACTGGGAGGACTGCCGTCTGCCAGATGGACGAGTAATTCCTTGAGCTTGAGTTGCAGGGGGATTTGGTGCTGGATGGCGAATCTGTGATCCAGGAAACAGCTGCATGCTCCGGAATCAAGGATGGCCTGGGAATGGAGAACCCTCCCGGGCAGCTGTAACGACACAGGAACAACAAGGTGAGAGGAGATCCGCATCAACCCAGAATCAGGTGAGAGGTTGGTGAGTGGCCACTTACGGTTCTTGTTGGGGCAGGTTCGTGCGTAGTGTCCCGGTCTACCGCAATACAGGCATAAATCCAGCTGGCGACGTCGCTCCTTCTCTTCTGGGGTGAGTGGGCCTCGCAACAGACCTATCTGCATGGGTTCTGCAGGTTCCGGGATTCCCCCCGATGGTGATGGTCAATGGCCAGGCCCAAAAGCTGGCAGGGTTGCGGGAACTCGAGGCAGCATCCAGGTGGGACGGGGCTGGCTAGCCCTCTCCGTCCTTTGTTCCCTGAGGCGACGATCAATCCGTATGGCCAGTAGGATCAGTTCATCCAGGACATCGGGCACTCCCACTCGTGCCAACTCGTCTTTCAGGGGATCTGATAATCCTAGGCGGAACTGGTGGCGGAGTGCCGCCTGATTCCATTCTGTGTCGGAACCCCACCTCTTGAATTCCGCCACATAGTCTTCTACAGGTCGACGACCTTGGTGAAGTGAGATTAGAACCGTCTCAGCGGACGAGACCCGGTGCGGGTCATCATATAGCAGGGCCATGGCGTCCATGAATCCCTTGGATGACTCCAGGAGAGGGTCTGATAGTTCCAGGAGACGGTGGGCCCAAGCCTGTGGTTCGTTTAATAGGAGTGAAATAATGAACCCCACCTTGGTTTGTTCCGTGACAAAGGTGCGGGGTTGGAGCAAAAAGTAGAGCTGACAAGCGTTCCGGAATGCACGGAACTTGGTACGTTCACCAGTAAACTTCTCCGGTGCTGGCACATGGGGTTCTGGTGGTGGACCCATTGCGGCTGGTCGCTGAAAAACGCTCAGGCAGTGAAATCCCATAATTTCCTATGGGCATGGTTCTCACCTAGGCGTATTTCAGCGCTGAAAAGCGCCCTACGCCCGAACTAGTACAGGAGCTTCTTTTGGGGAGTATTTCCGTGCGCATCCATTGGTATTCCCAAGTGTGGCTCAGGGTTAACCAAGCGGTAACCCCGAGCCACACTCGGGAATACAGCGTAGTTCTATTGCACCCGCCCTCTGATGCTGCCAATCAGCAGAGGGGGACCTGAAGTTCTCCATCAGGTCCCCTTCTAGTGATTGACAGCAGCAGAGGGCGGGTGCAATATGTATGTATTCAAGCAAAACAATATATGTAAAACACACCTCTAGCTATGCATTCCATTTTCACGGTCCGCAGCTGCAGTGATCGGGAAATGTCTCAGTGCCTGTGATTGGCACTGCGTGCTATCAGCTTCCTGGCGGGCTCGGCACGTGGAGCTGCAAACATGCTTGAGCCCATCCCTATCAGTGACAGTACTGCGGAGTATGTACCTCATACGTTATATAACCACACACTTTAAATCCAATTCATCTAGTTCCAGCTGCAGAGCCCGGTCCTGTCTTTGCCTATAGCAGTGGTTCTCAACCTGTGGGTCGCTGTGCAAGGTGAGAGTCCTCCTCAGCTCTCTCCTAGCGCAGCATTGTCAGTTCTCCAGCCATGCCTCCAGATGTCGCTTCAGCAGCCGCGTCATCCCTAAATTTTACCTTTGGGGGTCACCACAACTTGGCAAATGTTACCAAGGGGTCCCGACCCTAGAAAGGTTGAGAACCACTGGCCTAAGGTTTCTGATCGTACCCAGAATGATCACAAGTCTGATACATTGTTTCAGCATAGAAATATATTGCTACATATTTCTGTGCTGAAGAATGTAACAAACAGCCTATACATATCAGGAAGTCCTGATCTCTACAGAGATGTCAAAACTGAAATAGCAGAGCGGTGTGCACACCGTTTTGCTAGTTTATCTGTCAAATATCGGATCGCTGATAGTGACTCTGTATTTGTAACGGCTTAATTCTTTCATTAATGGATGCCTCAATACTAAGGCATCCATTAATGAATGGTAACCGCTGATTCTCAGCAGTTACAGGCATCCCTGAGTTCCAAATAGCTGCTCACGTACAGTGTACTAGACATGTGAGATTCGTTTCGTTCCAAATTCTAATTCAGACTAATTTTCGGAAATTCGTACCATCGGATGCATCCGATTTTCAGAATCACAGAAATAACGAATTTGTACGAATCTGAATTTCCGATAATGGAAATTTTGGATGCATCCGAATTTCTGTCCTGAATGAAGTTTTTTTGTGTTAAGCATCTACTTTAAAAAAAAAAAAAAATCAGAATTTTCATTAGCGGTAGCATATATGAATGAGTGATAGTTACAAGTGAATTTTCGTAGCAGCGAAGTGACCTTAGACAAATTTTACAGTCGGCAGAAGAGACGCCCCCCCCCCAATTTATACCAGACACTTTAGGCCCGGTAGGAATTTTAATGAGGATCCCAATGCCCCAAAAATGTGGGGTCCCCCCTAAAATTCCAAACCAGCCCCCTAATCGGGTCACTAGTCTGGCAGGGCAGGAAAGGCGGGTGACTTCACTGCGCCATACCGGGCCACATGCCCTCGACATGGGGAGGGTGCTTTGTCAGAGGGGAACCCCCGGGAAAGCACCTTGTCCCCATACTGATGAGGAAAAGGGCCTCTTCCCCACAACCCTGGCCCCGTGGTTGTGGGGCTCTGCAGGCAGGGGGCTTATTTGCATCTGTGTAGCCCCTTTCATAAAGGAGGCACCCAGATGCCGTTCTTAAATTAAAAGAAAATAAACAAACACTTTTGAAAACTTCCTTTAATTGAACAAAAAACAAAGACAGTTTTTGACAAGTCTCTTTTCTTTCTCTCTCTCTTTTTTCCTCTTTTTGTCATTTTTTTTTCTTTTGTCTAATGTCACTTTGCTGCAGCGAAAATTTGTTCATACATAGTACTGCATAGCAGTGGCGTAACCAGAGTTATGGGCGCCCGGGGCAGACATTTTTTTTTCGCCCCCCCCCCCATATTCCCCGCCCCCCCCGGTTGTTACGCCACTGCTGCATAGTACAAAATTAATCACGAATAACGAAATAATTAAGATTCTGAAACAAAACAAAACAATTTTTTTGCAGGTGCACATGTCTATAGTGTATGCCTCCAGTCATGAAGGGGTTAATGTTGATAAATGTTATGCACTTGGGAAATAATAATCTGCATGTGTCATATAGTCAAGGGAGAGTACAACAGGGGGAGTCAATAATGAGATGGACCTGGGTGTTCTGGTACACTATATACTCAATAACAGCATGCAATGTCAAGCCGCAGTTTCTAAAGCAAGCAAAATACTTTCTTGTATTAAAAGAGGTCTAGACTCCAGAGATAGAGATATCATCCTGCCCCTGTACAAAGCATTAGTAAGACCTCAAATGGAATATGCAGTTCAGTTTTGGGCACCAGGTCACAAAAAGGATGTTGTGGAACTGGAGAAAGTGCATCGAAGGGCGACTAAACTCATAAGAGGGATGGAAGAGCTCAGCTATGAGGGAAGATTAACTGACCTGGATTTGTTCTCTCTGGAGAAGAGGCGATTAAGGGGGGACATGCTCACCATGTATAAATACATAAATGGTCCATATAGTGAATTTAGTGCAAAGTTATTTACTTCGAGATGATTGCAAAGGACAAGGGGGCACATTTTGCATCTGGAGTAAGGTGACCAGATTTTTAAAGTGAAATCCGGGGACATTTTTTTTTATTGGCAAATGGTAAAAAAACTATTTTATTAGCATATTTTCCTCAAATTATATATGCAGTGTATTTGGTAGATATGCACTGATACTAGTATTGGTATTGGTGCTGATACTGAGTATTTGGGCGAGTACTCGTACTTGCCCAAATGCTCCGATACCTTCCTCGATACCGGAACTTCCAGTCAGAGGAAGATTTGCTCTGACTTGCAGTGCCATAGGGGAACATGGAGCCAGCTTCCCGTGCGATCAGGAAGCTGGGCAGTGAGTAATGACCCGCCTCCCGGCTTCCTGATTGTCCAGGAAGCCGGCTCCATGCTGATTGTCCAAGAAGCTGGCTTCCCGGCCAATCAGCATCAAGCCAGTTGAACATCCAGCTCCTTACTGATTGGCAGGGAAGCCGGCTTCCCGACCAATCAGCATTGAGCCGGCTGAACAGCTGGCTCGATACTTATTGGCTGGGAAGCCAGCTTTGCAGCCACTCAGCATCAAGCTGGCTTCCTGGACAATCAGGAAGCTGGGAGGCGGGAAATTACTCACCGTCCGGCTTCCTGATTGGCCGGGTAGCCGGTTCAATGCTGATTTGGCTGGGAAGTCGGTTTCTCGGGCCAAGCACAATCAAGCCGGCCAGACAACATGGAGCCAGCTTCTCGGGCAATCAGATTGCCCAGGAAGCCGGCTCTATGCCAGCGGAAGCACCAGTATCGGTGCATCCTTAGTATCTGGCACAGGTCCCCTTTAAGGCAGACTTTGGGAAGGCTGTTTTATGCTCGCTCTCATTGAGTTGCTTGTTAAAATCAAACAGATTTAGAGCATGTTGAGCGGCCCATGAAAAGCTGTTCTCGTCTCTTTGCCTTGGAGTAATTTTTTTTTCTTTATACTCACCTGATCCCTAGATCCACCGACTAGCACAGCCTCCCGTCTCCCACACTGTCAGAAGCTGCATACAGCGTGTGGCGGTTACTATTTAAACCCGTGCGCACTGTATACAGCTTCTGACAGGCTGCGCTATTAGTATAGTGGGAGCTAGGCAAAATGCGCAGTCGGCTTCCCCGCTACGCTAATAGTGTATCTTCTCAGAAGCTGCATACAGCACCCACTGTATATTTAAACTGGCACGCGCTGTATGCAGCTTCTGACAGTGTGGGAGATGAGAGGCTGCGCTTGTCGGTGGATCCAGGGATCACGTGAGTACCTTTTTGTTTATAAATGTTATGTTTCCGTGGACATTTCCAGGGACATAATTTGTCCATGGGCAGTCGTCTCAATCCGGGGACTGTCCCCGGAAATCAGGGACGAATGGTCACCCTAATCTGAAGGTTTAACCTTTGCGTATGGAAAGGCTTCTTCATTGTAAGAGCTGTGGAATAGTTCAGGAACTAGTTCTAGCCAGATCAGTTAAAGGAGAACTATGGGGTCAGTGTTTTTCCCCATAGTTCTCCTTAGGGTAACGGGAGGACACACACTAGCATCCTCCCGTTACCCTAAGCTCAGTATACCGCGAGCTACAGCTCGCGGTATACTGAGACTACACAGCCAGAGCGGATCCCGACATGGACGTCGAGATCCGCCTAGCTGCGTGACAGCTGACTCTGCCTATCTAGAGGCAGAGCCAACTGTACCCGCCCCCTCCCCTCCCCCGTCCGTTCCGCCAGTCAGCGCTAGCAGATCGGAGCGGGAAAAGGGGAAACCAGCCCCTCCCCCTGTCACGGCAGAGAGCCGTGATAGGATCGAGAGGTGAGCGAACCCGGTATGTGTTCGCTCACCTCCCGATCTACTGAGCCGACCTGTGACAGTCTCATTGTCACAGGTCGGCTAGAACTATGAGGTGAGTGGAAATCACTCATCTCATAGTTCTCCTTTAATTATTTAAAAAAAATGCTGGATGCATTCCCAAATGCACACGATATAACTGGATATTACCAATTATAAGTAAAAACACCCGATGAGGATGATGATCCAGAGAATATTGACAGCTTAGTCCTGCAGAATGTAAGGCCACAACTACCGGGCCCTTTCCTCACAGGCTGCAAGAGAAGGTTCCACCTACTGGATAGCCCTGGGCTATATGCTCCCTACAGCTGATCTATCCCCATTACTGACTTACCATGCCTCCTTCACTGTGTGTCTGTGGGGGCAGCCATCTTGTTAAAGACAGTGCTTTGATTCCTCATATCAGAGCTGCCCCCTGATGACTGGTGATCTAATGACTGGTGGGAGAATATTAAAAAAGCAGCAGGAGAGGTTCAGAGTGGAGCATAAGTGGCATGGGTGTCAGGCCAGGCACCCGGGACACATACATTACCTCTCTTGCCTGTTGCCCCAGGTCCCAATGCCACTGCCACCCATGTTTCTCTGTTGTCTGTGGCTGTGTGACATTATGCTTCTGGGCAGCCAGACATGAGGAGGGGCTTTAAAAAGGGCATAGGCCACAGACTCCTTCTAGGCACCAAGCCCACGCTTTTCTGCCAGCAGGAGCATTTGAAGGAACAGCCAGCTATGTCCCCACCAAAGGGACAGCCAGCCACATGACCACCAGAGAGACAGCCAGCTATGTCACCAGAGGGGTAGTTGATTGTGTGTGTATGCATGTATGTATATGTAAACAGTGTGCATGTTTATGTATATGTATACTATGTGTGTGCACAGGTGGTACTGCTGGGCTATGCATAAGGAGGTATGCATATACTTCGGTCCCCTGCACTATGTACATTGCATACTACTAACACCTGCACTCTGTGCAATGCATACTCCTGACCCCTGCACTCTGGATTGAAGGCTCAAGTGTAAAGTCACTTCCACAGTTCACCACCTTATTATTCTCACCTGGGTGCCCAAGGATGCCTCTAAATCCCCTGAAGTACCCCCAGGGGAAAAAAAATTATCTACAAACCTGGGTTCAGAAATCACAGATCCACAGAATGAATGAACAAAAGCAGGAAGTTCCTTGCACTGCTGATGGTTAAATACAGCTTCCTCTCCAGCTAGGAGCCGCACAGAAGTGACATCTCCAAATCTAACTCTATGATCATCTTACATGATCTGTCACTGAAGACTTAGGGGTCTATTCACAAAGCTGCCGTATGCAGCCGAGTGAATAACCGACCCGAAGTGAAGTGAGCCGAACACCAACTAAAATCAGCCGTACATCGGCTTGATGTGGCTGGCTTCCGGTCGGCCAAACATGCTCAGAAGTGCAGAAGGAGTTCGACTCAGCTGATCCAACATCTGGATCGGCTGAGCCGAACCTCCGGCAGGCTACTCGCTGCTGTTCAGCCTATTCTCATAGATGCCGAACAGCAGTGAGTGAATAGGGGAATGCTGCTGAGCGGCATTCGGGTCGGCTATTCTGCCCGGTACCTCTGTGGTACTGAGCAGAATAGAAAAACAGTTAATAAAATAGAAAACGATTGGGCGGAGCTAGCAGTGACAGCTAGCTCGGCCCAACTGTTTTCTATTGGCCGCGCGGTTATGCTGCCGTCAGGATAAAAAAAAAAGAAAACACCATAGGAATGCATAGCTAGATTCCTGTTGGCTATTTCCCTTTGCAATAGCCAATAGCAAACTAGCTTTTGCACCCGCCCTCTGCTGCTGTCAATCACCAGAAGGGGACCTGATGGAGAACTGCAGGTCCCCCTCTGCTGATTGACAGCAGCAGTGGGCGGGTGCAATATCTAGTTTGCTATTGGCTATTGCAAAGTGAAATAGCCAATAGGAATCTAGCTATGTATTCCTATACTGGCTTTTTGTTTTTTCTGACTGAGAGCGGCCCTATGTCAGAAAAAAAAACAGATTGCAAGGAAAGGTTTACTCTGCTCGATCGAGCAGAGTAAACCTTTCTGGGAGAAAGTGTTTCTCTCCTGGGCGGCCGGGAGCCGTATTAGACTTCCAGAGCATCCGGAAGAGTAAAGACAGATCAGCGACCCTAGTTACCAGGTAACCAGGGACACTGATCTCTCTGCAAGTGGCCGGGGCCGGCCGTGAGATGACGGCTGGCTCTGCCCAGCTGTCAGAAGCAGGCTGTCGGACGGCCAATGGCCGGCCAGCTTCGGTTTTCACCTCGGCTCAGTCGAGCCGAGGCATGTGCCTTCGGCTCGACTGAGCCGCTCGGCCAACTACGGGAGCTGTACGGGCTATAGTAATTAGCCCGTACAGCAGCCCTTCGGTTCTACTGAACAGAAGGGGTCCTGGGGTCGAAGCTAACCGAAGGATCAGCCGAAGCTACGGCTAGATCCTTCGGCAGTTTAGTGAATAGACCCCTTAATATACAGTTATGAGGCTTAAGGCACAGAACTGCCGAGGCACAGGAAGTCACTATATATATTATTATATTTCAGGAGGAAATCAAGACAAAAGAAAAGGTCAATCTTTCAGTGCACTGCTTAGGCACAATTAACATTTCTAGATATTCCCTACAAGATAACAAATCTTTATTTTTTGAGTTGAGGTCCAATTTAGATACAAGTAGATCAGCAGAGAAACATGTGATAACCTCCTACTGTGAATGGACTTTAATCAGGGTCGAATCTCAAACTCAGGTTTACTATTCATGGCAAAATAATGTTCCACAATTTACCTCCATAGAGGTCTGGCTCCTTCTTCTCTAGTTCAACATCAGTCTTGGTGGTCCGTGAGAAGCTGTCCGAGCAGATAGCTGAACTGAGGCGGGGGCTGGCAGGAGCTCCATCTGATATGGCAGGATTGGATACACCTGGAAAATTTGGATTTTAGAATCAGAGAGTTATATTAACATAAATGCCTTAATTTTTTCGTTTTTTTATATCTAAAAATGGACACAAACATATTCCTTCTCTTCAAACTGACAGGAAATAATGGATTTTCTAATCATAGGCAGATATGGAAACTGTTAACAGATCTCATTGTAATATAATCAAATTTACTACTTTGTGAGGCAACATATTGTTTTAAAAAGGTGATGTGTAGAACTATCATGCTTATTCAATAAACAGCAATAATAATGTGTAATGTGCTGGTAACACACATATAGCAGGTCCCAGCAGTAAAGAAGCTCGCTTGGAGATGTACTACCCATAGTACCCCGACCTGACCTGCATACTAAAGATAGTCGATGACGTCTAGAGTTCAAAATTCCCCATAGAGGTGTTATTCTCTCTATAAAATCACAGGTCTGAGAGATCATTGGATATACTTTGAGGGGTTTACTCCATATGAATGTTATTTGCTCTGGTTTAGAAATACTCATGACCCAGCCACCTATTTAGGTAAGCAGTAAGAACCACCAGTAATGTACATTTATATGTGCCCTCTACTTTCTTGTTTTTTTAGATAAAGTATACTCTAAGAAGTAGATTTGGAAGAGGAGCAGTTAACATATTGGCGTGATATAATATGTAATTTGTATTCACTAGAGGCCAGGCACTACCTTGTTGCTATATACAAGGTTTATTATTATCCATTGTTTGGAGATGTAGAAGATGTCTCCCCACCCATCGCTGTTAATAAGATATACACTGAGTGGCCAGATTATTATGACCACCCCATCAGTACTTCGTTGGGCCGCCTCGTGACTCCACCAGATGTTGAAAGGTGATGCGAGGAATCTGACACTGCACCTTTGCCCTTCTGTTGTCTTGTACCAGTCTTGCCACTCTCCGTTCTGCCCTAACATTGACTAGTCGCTGACGGCCACAATTCGCACATTCAGACCCAGATTTCCGGCTGACAGTCCAGTCTATAAACACTTTAACAATGAGCCCCTCTTGAACATTTAACGAATTCTGCTGTTTTGCTGATACTCGTTCCATGGCTCGCGCCAACAATCATCCCACCTTCAAAGGCTGTTAAATCGCGTTGTTTACCCATATCTTCTGAAAAAAATCACTTCTACTGTCGTGGTAAACAACCTGCTTCCCTATTTATAAGGGTCTGGCCCTCTAGCAACTTCAGCGTGAAATTATAGCTAATTATAGCTAATTTGCCTACAAACGTCAGATGGTCATAATAAACTGGCCACTCAGTGTATACCCCTGTAGGATCCTAGCTGATCTTACTATGGTAAACACCTTTGTACATCACTGTAGCCTATTGCATAGCCCTATCAAATAACCTTGAAAGCAATTGTTTTTGAATAATGTTTATTTTATTGATAAATGTAGATATATGTATGTACTGGGAAGTTGGTTAGTGTATGATCTGAATGGCATACCCATGTAGATGCTGGAAACAGTGCAAGACTCCACCAGTACCGCCTGTTCCTCAGGCTTTCGGGACCTTCGAGGTTTAAGTTTGGCATCAGAGTTAGCTTGGATCATAAGTGGCTCCTGGCGCTTTCTTCTTTGTTTCTTCTCAAAAAGATTGCGCTATCCAGCAGTAAAGTGAAATAAGCAAATACCAAATTAGCTGCAGGTATAAGTACATACGTTCTGTATAACCAGCTGTTTTTATGTGTGATATTCCTTATTAAGTGAGTTCACCTTTGAGGCCTAGTTCACACCAAATGCAGAGCAGATCTGCATGAGTTTCTGCACACGCAGTGCAGTGGGTTCTGCAGCATTTTTGCCGCGTTTTTGAAGCGTTCCGGGCCGTTTTTGGTAAAAAATATATGTATATATTTATTTTTTTAGTTTAAAATGGGCTTTCAGTGCGTTCCAGGCGTTAGCATGCACTTTTACCTGCTCTGGAACTGAACGCTGCAATGTGAACTGGAGCTAAAAATACCTTTGGAATACATTGGACGCAGTGTTGATCCGATCTGCAACTGCTCTGCTCTGCACCTGCTCCGTGCTTGGTGTGAACAAGGCCTGAGAGGTTCTCGAGGAAAGAATGATATCTTTAGCTGTTCAGTGATTTACCTCCCTCAGCTCAATAAAGCCGAAGTTTCAGCTGCTTATATTTTGCCTTTGCTGATTCTTTTCTTCCCTCTCATAAAATTTTTATTTTTAAGCAAAAAAACGATTGAAAACCAGTTAATGAAAGAAGCAGGCCAGGGACAGTGAGCCTGGGGAGGAAAGAGTAATATGATGCTGGAAATCCTACAGCCAGGAAATGGACAAGCTTTATTTGACTTCCTACAGCTTTTAATGCACACTACCTAAAGCTCACAGTGTGCAGTCAATAGTCAGCCATATTACTGTAATTCAGTGACGTGCCGTGCCTTCTGTGCTGGTGGAGGAATCCCCCAGCCCACCAAAGCTCCGCTTCCATCCTGACAAAGTTCCACCCCACTGAAGTCCCGCCCCCAGCTCTGTAACCAAGCTGTGTGGGGCGGAGACAGGGAGGAGCCTCCTTGTCCCTCATTTGCTCGTCACTGGTGAGGCATCGAGATGGATGTCCTCACTTTTTGTTTTATTTCATTGAACAGCTTGGACCAATGGCGCTTTGCCATTAGTCCAAGCCATCCACAGAGCTCACGCCTCTAACACAGAGTAGAGGCTGTGACAGTTCTTGCCTCACTAGGTTAGGTTACACAAGCAGTGGGGAAGCCCGCTGCTGTGTAACCTAACTACCTGTCAAAAGCCGGATGCAGCGCTGCCTGTAATTAAAAGACAGCACTCCGTCCATGACAGGTTACACAGCGGGGAGGCTTTCCCTGCTCTGTAACCTGTAACAAGCTGATCTGAATGGAGAAAAAGCTATGCGCTTCAGACTTGTAGCTGGCAGCTTTTTCCTCCATAATACTAGGTGAGGCTCTGCCTCCACTCACCGCACGTGCCTGCTGTAAGTACAGGAGAGGAGACCATTCAACTGTGTAAGGCTTAAGGTAAGGCTAGGGTTCAGCTTTAACATCCTTAATAGAACTAGGTTTTGTTTGAAGTATAAGACCTATTGCAGTATCTTCCCTTAGGACCAGCAGGATTGTCCCTATAATGAGGCCGCCTGAGGCGGTTGCCTGTGGCTGCATTTAATTGGGTCACGTGCAACCTGTGACGCTCTGTCCAGCTTCCCACCCAGCTCACTGACATCATGGGCTGCCGGGAGCTGAGCTGAGCGGGATGCTCTGGCTGATGTCCCCCCTAACTGAGCTGGGCAAGGATGCTGGACAGAGCCGGAGCCAGAGGTACCACCAGCAACAAGCCACCCCACCCACCAATGTAACATGAACCTTTCATTCAGATTCCCCGATCCCCATAGTCTGTTCTCTCTTGGGCTCCAGGACCAGTGAAGCCATCATGTCTAATGCATCTGCATTAGACATAAGGATGCTGAGGGACATTCCACTCCCAGAGGGGAGGGGGAGAGAGGTCAGTGCTCACTGCTGCAGGACTGAGGATCAGGTGAGTAAGTAGACCAAAACAAGCAGCTACCCCTTGCAGTGCAGGGGTAGCCCCACTTTAAGTGTTAATTTTTACATTTCCTGGAGTTCTTCTTAAACTTTTCTTTAGGTGAAAATAATACTTTAAGGTTAGTTATGAATTTTCTTCCTGCTAGTCTGAGGTCATGTTCCAATGTTTGTTATCTTAGTTTTATATTGAGAATGCTGCCCTCCCGAACCTTCTTCAAACTTGTAATGTATTTAATGAATTCAATTATGTCCCGCTTTCCTTTCTTCTCAAGACTGTACATATTAACCACTTACTGACCGGGGTGTTACACCCCCTTCCTGGCCAGGCCATTTTTCAGTATTCAGCGCTGCGGTACTTTGACTGAAGTTTATTCCGTCATGCAACGCTGTACAGAAATTTATTTTATACCATTTTTGGGGACACAGAGCTTTCTTTTATTGGGATTTAATCACCACTGGGGGTTTTATTTTTTTCCAAAAAAAAAGTATAGAAAATTTTGAAAAAAAAATGTACGTCCAACAGCCGGGAAGCATCCACCGTGCGCCCGTGTTTTTACGAAGGGTGGATGGCAAGGGGTTAAGTTGTTATATAAGAATTTCTAATAGGTGATAGATATGTTTATAATGGTTATTTGAGAACAAAGGGGCCTATAATGGTTTTGCCATCTTGTACTGTCACATGTAGTTACACTATTAAAAAAAATAATCAAATTGTTTTACCTGTAACTCCAGCTTTTGTTGACGCACATCATGCAGATCGTCCTCTTTCCTGCTGTAGCATAGAACAGAGGAGATTGTTTAGAGAATGTACACGCTATCCTTCATATATCACTTATGTCATTGCTGTATGAAGAGTAGATGTTCACTGTCATCCCTGCCTTTTTGTTTTTGGACAATGGAATACAGATTGATTCACAATACTTGTACTGTTTTGCAGATAAGATGAATGGATATGATCTCCAAAAGAGATGGTGCTAGCAAAAAGTGCAAATACACTGGCTGTCAAAAAAAAGTCACACACTCTAATATTTTGTTGTGCCAGCTTTAGCTTTGATTATGGCACTCATTCACCGTGGCATTGTTTCGATAAGCTTATGCAATGTCACAACATTTATTTACGTCCAGAGTGGCATTCGTTTTTCACCAAGATCTTGTAGTGATGATGGGAGAGTTGGACCACTGTGTAAAGTCTTCTCCAGCACATCCCAAGGATTCTCAATGTGGATAAGGTCTGGACTCTGTGGTGGCCAATCCATGTGTGAAAATTATGTCTCATGCTCCCTGGACCCCTCTTTCTCAATTTGAGCCTGATGAATCCTGACATTGTCATCTTGGAATATGCCCGTGCTATCAGGGAAGAAAAAAATCCATTGATGAAAAAACCTGGTCATTCAGTATATTCAGGTAGGCAGCTGACCTTTTTTTGGGCTTACATAACATTGCTGAACCTAGACCTGACCAACTGAAGCAACCCCAGATCACTGCCCCCACGGGCTTGTACAGTTGGTACTAGGTGTGATTGGTGATGAGTGTTTTTTTTGCTTGGTCCCGAACCCCTGAGTTCTCTTTGCATTGTGCATGTGGAAATGCTTTTACTTTCACAACTGAACATAGTTCTACTGTTGATTTTGTACCATTTGATTTCACCAAATGTTTAAGTGATCTCTGATCTCAATCATTCAAAAAATGTTTCCAACCTCATTTCTTCCTCGAAGATTCACCACTAACCTGTCAGGGTTTCTTACCCTTCCTTGTACAGTTGCTTGCAGCATGGCTTGTTTGCAGTGTGTTTGACACTGTTCCTCTTTGACGCCCTCTTATGACCAAACCAGTTAACATCATCATTCTATAACTATGACAAATTCCTGTCTCAGAGTGATGATGCAGCACCGGTTCACTATTTAATCATCAGCTTGTCCATTCAGTCTCCCTCCTTGCGTGAGTTCTGATCAACCAAGTGCTCTGCAGTTGTTCCTATTCTCCGTGTATGACCCTAGCTCTGGCTGACTCCAGCAATTGTTTCCATTCATCCTGCTCTGTGTTCCCTGACCTGTTTGTGCTGACTACCCGCTTTGGCAACTGACAATGTCCTGGACTTTCTCCATTGTTTTTTGCCATTTATGTTTATTGTTGTTTCAAAAAAACTCCTTTTATTTTTTGAAGTTTCTGTCTGGTTTCTTGGTTCCCGAACATATCCTTCCAGGTTTTATTAATGCGTTGGACAGTTTTTAACCCAATTTTAGTAGTTTCAGCAATCTCCTAAATTGTTTTTTTTGTTTGATGCAAGCCAATAATTTGACCCTACTGAAACAGAATTACATCTTTTCCACGACCACAGGATATGTCTTCTGACATGTTTAAGGATTGGGAAGCTACATACTGCATCAGTTAGGGTTAAATAACTTGTTGCCAGATAAATATATTAATCACTCTAGTAAATATCCAATGGAAGGCTCTTATTTTCTTAGCTAAATCCAGGTGGTGACTTTTTTTGGCAGCTTCTCCAACAACGTGACCTCAGCACTGCTTTTTTTAGATATTGACTCAGTTTTCATATGGCTGTCAGCTCCCCCATTTATTTTTTTTGCATTTATATTGTGTATTAAATTGTATCATTCTTACAACATATCACCACTAGTATTGCTATGGTTACAAAACAATTAATCATTAAATCACATACTAATGTTAATATTCATTCCAACACTTGCTGGTTTATTCGCACAGAACAAATGCACATGCAGTTTCCATGGACGAAAAGCTATGCCAATATTTTTATAAACAGGTCTCTTAAATAACTTTGCCATATCAAAAAACTCTCCTTCCCAAATACCGTACTATTCCAAGACTACATATCAGGCATCCCAACCTGAAAAAAAGTAATTTCAGGGAGAGGTGCCCTCTGTCCCCAACCCCGGACCCTCTGTCCCCCAAGGGCGGACATCGAGCACCCCCCCCCTGAAATGATGGCAGTTAGCAAAGAAGCTAATGCTTCCCTTTGCTATCTCCTGGTTTTTTTTAGTATTCCGACACCACTGCCATCACAATAAAAAAAAAACATCATACGAATGAATAGCTAGATTGCTATTGGCTTTTTCAATTTGTAATAACCAATAGCAAGTTGGCTATTGCACCCGCCGTCAGCTGATTAATGGAAAACTTCAGGTCCACCTCTGCTGATTTGACAGCAGCAGTGGGTGGGTGCAATAGCTAGTTCGCTATAGGTCAATGAGAACACTCATTGACCTATACACACACACACACACACACACCCACACACACATACAATGGGTTGGACTTGATGGACTTATGTCTTTATTCAACCTCAAATACTATGTAACTATGCTATTGGCTATTGCAAATTGAAATAGCCAATAGCAATCTGGCTATTCATTCCTATGCCGTTTTTTTGAAAAAATGTATTCTTCTCTGACTGACGGCATCCGGCGGCCCTAATGTAAAAAAAAAAACATAGCAGGGAAAGGTTTACTCTGCTAGATAGAGCAGAGTAAACCTTTCTGGGGAAAAATGTTTCTCTCCCGGGTGTCCGGGAGCCGCTATCTTATAGCGAGAGTCTTCCGGAACGTACAGGAGAGTTGAGATGACTGCCATTTTAACCTGCAAGGATTTCCAAAATGCTCTATTTATCTCCATATCCACTCAGGAGGGGGACAAATGAGATGCTCATAGTTTAGTAGATTTTAAAAAAAACATGCTTTATTACAATAAATTAAACTACTCACAAGATAAAAAAAGGCAATCGCATTCAATAACACACGTCTTCGTTCAGCTCTTTACAGCTCTTAAGACATGATTACTTCAGCAAGTGCCCGCCTATCAACGGGTTTTGTCATCAAGACTTTGTCTGGACGGTGTAGATCTACGAAGTCTGGATGACGAAACGCGCCCGCCGAACACCGTGATAGTTCTTGTGTTCGCCAAACACAGGAACTGGCAATGTTCAAGTTGACTCGAACATTGAGCCCATCCCTAATCAGAAGCGAAGCTGAGAAACAGAGATCGCAATCAAGGTTATATAACCTTTATAAGAGGTCATTAAAATCTCGTGAGTACAGACCCTTCCTTTTGATTTCATCACAAAGGGTGGATTGTTTTACACAGCAGCATGGAGCACTTTAATGAGTGGCACTACTATTGTGTGAGATGCACAAACGTATTGCATTTTAGCCACAGATTAGTAGTTGTATGAAAGGACATCACACGTTTTCCTCCCAGGCCCTGCTTGGGGGGCGCTGCTATAGACTGCCTGATTTGGCTAAGCCTAAAGCCTGGGGACTAGTCATGTGCTTGCACTGAGCACTGAATCCGGGGTCCAGTAGTTTCTACTGATGCCAAGCATGAGGATAGCTAATGATTCCTGATTCAAGTGCTGCTTTGCCAGGTGCTCTTGACACAGACTGCCACGTCTTGCTTAAAGGTCCAAGTCTGCGATGGCTGCAGTTACCCTATCCTACCACCACTTAAAGGAGTTTACACCAGCCTGGATGATCCTGACCCTCAACCTCTCTCCCTGAAGTTCATCAATAAAGTTCCTCAGCATCATATCTACAGTCTGGACCTCACTTCTATCAGTCACCATAGAGGGTGGAAAGTGCTAATGGGTAGTTTGAATCTGGATACCCCTAGACATGGCGATTTATGGATGGTTCTACTATTCTCTGCGGCCCCTTAGGGGGTGCGCTAAACATGTACAAATTAATTACTTCCTGTGTTTGGGGAACACTTTCATACGCTTGCGTGAGTTTACAAATGTACTGGTTATACGCACCATAAACGTTATTGGTGTCTATTACGATTGGGGAAATTCGCCTAACTTTTTAGGTGTACAGCACTCATGCAACTTTGTGCATATGGCCTAAGGGTATTTATGGAGATTTTAGGAGTAGGTAACAGGAGACACCTATGCACATCTATCGCTTACCTGCTTGAAGGTGGTGAACACTCCGCTGAAGTATTTTCTGGTCTGCATTAAAAGATATATTTTTAATGTTTTCACCAAAGCAGTTTATTTTTTTACCCATAGGTGCATCCAATTACCTGTCATGCCTCTCACTGGTTAGAATACAAGGATGCACTACAGCAGTGATGGCAAACCTTTCTGAGCCCGAGTGCCCAAACTGGATCACTAAACCAACTTAAGTGTCTCAGTGCCAACCCTGCACTTAGACCTGAATACTGATGATTTATTTTAGAAAAACACTTCATACAACTGTCTGAGCTAATTATGTGCTTAAATCTTAGAAGAAAAATACAATACAAGAGGTTTTAACTACACTACAGAGTGACATGTACCTTTGTACTGTGCTAATGAGTGCAGTGTTCCATTGCAGTGTGCTACTAAGGTACATGTTACGCAGCACAGTGCAAGGGAACAGTCTCTCTACAGCTTGGAGTCAGTGGTGGAGCACCAGGGCCCAGTACACATGGGCGGACCTACCGCCGGTGCAGCCGCACCCGGGCCTCAGCCTACAGTGGGGCCCAGTATCCATTCCAACACAACCCCAGGG
This sequence comes from Nanorana parkeri, assembly GCF_000935625.1. NCBI lineage: Eukaryota > Metazoa > Chordata > Amphibia > Anura > Dicroglossidae > Nanorana > Nanorana parkeri. The sequence continues at coordinate 70,227 of NW_017308362.1, read as the reverse complement.
CAGAGATGGGGGGCCCGCTGGAGTCCGGCCGCCGGATACCATCGGAGCAGTATCCGGCGGACCCCCCCATCTCTGCCCTGGGGCTGTGTTGGAAGGGATACTGGGGCCCCCTGTAGGCTGAGGCCCCAATGCAGCCGCACCGGCGGTAGTTCTGTCCCTGTGTACGATGATCACATCGGGAGTGTCCGATGATCACATTGGTATCCGGCAGCCGGCGGCCCCCCTCATGCGCCGGGAGTGTCGGACGAAAGGGGCCCGCCAGCTGCCGGATACTGTGGAGGGAGCCGAGAATTTAAAAAAGCCGGCAGGCACTTCAGGGGCAGCCCTGGGCCTCGGCCGGGAGGACCCTGCAAGCAGCCGCCAGAGTACACGGGCGCGCTATCTGAGACTGACACACACACACTGGGGTGGTTTTCTGCAGCCTCCCCCACCAGAAAACAGCCAGAAGAAGTTAAGGTGTGTTATTAAATAAAATAATTATTTTTTGTAGCCCAACTGATGGACATGCTGTATAAAGTACTGCTGGTATTTGTAGTGCTATATAGCAGGTCCCATTCTGCATTGCAGCAATGCAGAATGGCACCCTCTATAGAGGACTACAAATCTCAGCAGTACTTTATACAGCATTGCCATTTTCCAACTCTTTTGTTTGGTGGTTGCTACAGGGGATGTGGGTTGGGGGGGTTTGCATCTTGCACCAGGGTCCTTTGTTCCCTTAGTTTGCCAGTACAGCTGTGACCCTGGTAGTTCTGCCACTGACTCCAACCTGTAAAGGAACTAATCTCAGCAATATATTATATTACAATGCAGAATACCGTCAACTATAGAGGGCTACATATCCCAGCAATACATTACAGCAATGAAGAATAAGACCATCAGCTATAGAGGACTACAAATCCCAGCAATACATTTAACAGCAATGCAAAATAATATAAGGCTGCATACTCTGTGTTTGCTCCGGGGTGGCAGTCTGATATCTCCAGGGTCTCTGGAGGGCTGTGTTGACTCTCAGGTGAGCTGTGAAGGATCCCAGAGGTACTGTGCTGTTGTCAGATGGGCTCTGCGGGCTCTCAGGGGGGCTGTGCGGCTTTCATGGTGGGCTGTAGTACAGACTATACTGTATAGACTTTCAGGGAGGGGCTGTACAGACTCTCAGTGGGAGGGAAGTGTGGCTCTCAGGGGGGCTGTGTGTCTGTGTGGCTCTCCTGGAGGGCAGCTGCTGCTCAATAGATCCGCCCGTCCCGGATCACCTCGGTATGCGATCCGGGAAGGTTACAATCAGGCAGTGGCAATCCCTAAACAGGCATATTAGATGGCCACTCGCTGGGGCCTCTCCGGGTCCTAGCGAGGAGGAATCGGCTGTCTAATATGCCTGTTTAGAGGTGTGTTTGCAACCTGTCCAGAACTCTGGCCTTGTCAACCATTATTGGCTGTTAGGTGAGTCACAGTGGCGACTCTAGGAACAATATATAGGGGGGGCACATAAAATACCACAGTCAAAACGGGGGGCACTAATAATTTTCACCACTAAATCATACCACTGAAAAAAACGAAAGCAGTATACGTATATATGGGATTACAAAATACGAGAGTAATGCGGTATGCGGTGATACCTTTTTATTGTACTAACCTAATACAAAAGACACGCTTTCAAGAGTTTTTCTTTCTTCCTCAGGTATTGTTTCAGACTTGAGAAAGAGAGGAAAACTCTCAAAAGCTTTTCGTTATAGTTTAAAGCAATTTCAGCAAACACAAGGGCTGTGTAAATAATCACCTATGTTACACAGCGATAGAGTACTACAAACCGCAGCAATACATTATACAGTAATGCAGAATAATACCACCAGCTATAGAGGACTACAAATCCCAGCAATACCTTATACAGTAATGCAAAATACCACCAGCTATAGAGGACTACAAAGCACAACAATACAATATTAATGTATGCATATGTTACAGGCGGCAACTGCCACCCATTCAAATTAATGATCGGGTGACAGCTGCTGCATGTACACGCCTGCACACCGCATCATATGTGAAAGGATTACATGAAGTTAGGAATCTGTCACTATCCCTGGTTACACTACTGTGTATCCAGATTTCTCTAAGCGTCCCTGCCAGTGTAGTAGAAAGGGTCCACATACCTGACTCCAATTCATACCTGTGAGCCCCGATCCTTGACAACTTCAGGTAACCTGTAGCCACTCATTCTAGAGTTTGAGAGTCAACCTCAGGCAAAGCAAATAAAGGTCAAGTCAACCTGTGAAAAGTAAACTTTCTGGATAACAGAAATATCACAGGATGCACGAAGTTAGATTTATTAGTCAGCAATGTCTCTTCTGAGCCCGTTTCTGATTCATTTTTACTTTATTACCTTCCCTGACTTGATAGTTTAGCTCCACCATTTCCCTACTCCCCCCTTTAATTGACACTCTCTTTGGACACTGGAATGGCAGGGGTTAGACATGAAGTCAGAGGCCCCAGTAAGTCAGAGGCCCCAGGTGCACAAATGCTGCATTTCTGGGTAAGAACATGAATAGCAGCCAACTTGGTGTCTGCTCCTAGGCAATACTTTTACTTAAAAAAATAGAGCACAGTTCAATCACCAGAAGAGGACCTGATAGAAAAATTCAGGTCCCCTCTGCTGATTGACAGCAGTAGTGGGCGGGTGCATTACCTAGTTTGCTATTGGCTATTGCAAAGTGCAATAGCCAATAGGAATCTAGCTATGCATTCGTATGCCTTTTTTTTCTTTTCTGACTGACGACTGACGCTATCTAATTGCGGGAGACTCCCGGAGCGTCCGGGAGAGTTGGGATGTCTGTGTATGGGAAATGTGATATGGCCTCTTCCTTTTTAGAGAGGAATGGAGGCAGACAGTGCTGGTCAGTATGTGGATACTTTTCCCCCTGAGGACTTGTTCACACCAATTGCGTTGCGTTCCAGAGCGGGAGCTGCTGGAATGCACCGCAATTGCTCACAAACTTCCCCCTGCGTTCTGGGGCAGGAGGGGGCGTGGCAATGCATTGAAGTCAATGTAACTGCAGCCATGCTCCCTCCCACCACAGTGCGTTCAGACGCATGGCACAAAACTTCCTGCGTTCCTTTCCACTGCAAATGCAAAAAATGCTGCATGCTCTATTTTTTGCGTTTGCAGTGCAATGGAACGCAGGAAATGTTTTACCACGCGTTTTAAACAGGTAGGGTTGGGGCAAATTTAGATGGGGGGGGGGCGCCCAAGTCTAAGCTTGCCTAGGGCAGCACAAAACCTAAATACACCACTGAGCACAGGGTCACTTTAAATACTGTTAAGGGGCAAATATAAATATGTATTAAATAAGCCTGTAGAATTGTTAAAATATTCAGATTCGGGCAGAGTAGTGCAATGTTAGTCTCTATATGTATGCTATGATACACGGGAAGCAGTTTTTTCTATCTGTATGTTTTTCCTCACAATGCTGTATTCAGATATAATATTTTTCTAAACAAGTAAGACGTAATTCAGCATTCCTCAAGATTTCAGTGCTTCTTCTAAAACACATAACCAACATGTTATGGGCCCAGGCACTAAGCAGAACACTGCAAGTCAACAAGAGCCGTATCCAAGCTACTGAAAGATGGCAAGCAGTTCACATATGAAGTTTGCAAATGCAAAGCTCAACATTATCAACTACCAGCTATGGAAGTTTAAGCATGAAATGCTGCTAAGCAAAGATGACTTGTGGCAAGTACTGAGTACAGACATACCCAGTAATGGATCCACAGGGGAATGGGACAAGAAGAACAGGCAAACAAAACCAATTATAAGCTCATCTACATAACAAAAGAGAATACAGCTAAAGGTATATGGACTGTATTACAAAAACTACATGAGCGTTCAAACCTAAACAGTAAACTATGTCTGATACGCAAGCTATATGAGATGAGGCTAGAAAAAGGCCAGGAAATGCATGAACAAGTGAATGTGTCAGGGATACCGGCACAGGTGATCCCACACCTGCGCAGGTACCCACACAGGCAGACACTTATGACCACACCGGACAGGGCAGAATGTATTATATACGGTTTAATAAACAGCAACACTAAACACCCAAAAGCAAACATAAATAAGTAACATCAACAAGACAACAAGCAGGTAATGGCAACATGAGGAGAAGCAGGTAATGGCAACATGAGGAAAGGCAGGTAATGGCAACAGGAGGTATCTAGGACTGCAAATGGGTAACCGGGCTTGGGACACAAACAGGGTTCAGGACTGGTAACAGGACTCTGGACGGAAAGCAGGGTTCACCGGAAATGGCGACAGAACTGGGGACTCAGGATTCACAGGACACAATACTGAGCCATCATCCTGACTGCAGGGAGGGTTTAAATATCCTCCCAGGAAGCACCAGGTGATGGCTAAGTACTGGCAGCTGGGAAGCACCCGCAGGTGAGCTCTGGAGCTGCAGGCAGTACAGAGGTCAGGGTGTGACGCAGAGTACAGAGGTCAGGGTGTGACGCAGAGTACAGAGGTCAGGGTGTGACGCAGAGTATAGAGGTCAAGGTGTGACGCAGAGTACAGAGGTCAGGGTGTGATGCACAGTACTGAGGTCAGAGTGTGACGCACAGTGCAGAGGTCAGTATGCAGTGCAGAGGTCAGGGTGTGACCCACAGTGCGGAGGTCAGGGTGTGACGCACAGTGCGGAGGTCAGGGTGTGACGCACAGTGCGGAGGTCAGGGTGTGACGCACAGTGCGGAGGTCAGGGTGTGACGCACAGTGCGGAGGTCAGGGTGTGACGCACAGTGCGGAGGTCAGGGTGTGACGCACAGTGCGGAGGTCAGGGTGTGACGCACAGTGCGGAGGTCAGGGTGTGACGCACAGTGCGGAGGTCAGGGTGTGACGCACAGTGCGGAGGTCAGGGTGTGACGCACAGTGCGGAGGTCAGGGTGTGACGCACTGTACGGAGGTCAGGGTGTGACGCACAGTGCCGAAGTCAGGGTGTGACGCACAGTGCAGAAGACAGGGGGTGACGCACAGTGAGGAGGTCAGGGGGTGACGCACAGTGCGGAGGTCAGGGGGTGACGCACAGTACGGAGGTCAGGGGGTGACGCACAGTGCGGAGGTCAGGGGGTGACGCACAGTGCGGAGGTCAGGGGGTGACGCACAGTGCGGAGGTCAGGGGGTGACGCACAGTGCGGAGGTCAGGGGTGATGCACAGTAGAGGTCAGTGCGTAATGTAGAGGTCAGATGTCACACAGACAGTACAGGGACTTACAGAGATTTCTTGATTCAGGTGCTCTTCTCTTGGGGATGGTGGGGGGAGTAGCGAGGTTGCCTGCCCGTTCGGGTTGTGGTGCCCGCTCTCTATGTCCCGCTCAGCCGAACTAAACAGTCGGCCAATTGTAGCTCTGCAGTCTCCCTCTCCCACCAATGGCAGCGGAGGTGGGCGGGGGAAACTGCTGTGGCCGCCGAGGAGCCCGATCGTTAAAGCGGACACTGTCAAAAGCAGCCGAGCTGCTTCTTCGCTTCTCTCCGCCGCCGCAAGCACTTCATCTCTCCCCTCTGCTGCTGCGGCCGAGATGGGAGAGAAGAAGTGTTTGCAGCGGCGGGGGTCATCTGCAAAGGCATCAGAGAGGTCCGGGGGGCACCCTGCCCCCTGGCCCAGTCCGCCCCTATACAGAACAAACTACCATCAAAAGCCATTAAAAGCACCCCATTTGAAATGTGGCATGGATCGAGGCCTAGCCTAAGGTACATCAGAGTGTTTAGATGTAAAGCTTACGCATATATTCCCAATTAGAAGCAATCCAAATTGGAGAACACAGCCATAGAAGGTATTCTGGTGGGCTATAGTGAACAAAGTAAGGGATATAGAATCCTCCACCCAAATACTGACATAGTGACAACAAGCCACAGCGTTTATTTCGATGAGAACCCATCATCAGAAACAATGATCCAAGGAAGTTGTGAAGTGAATTTGCCCAGTGAACCAGCAGAGGAAGCTGAGCAAAGTGAAGCCGCACAGGAATCAGAACAAGAGGTGGAACTAACATTGCATAAGTCAAATACCATGTTAAAGGGTAATTAAACCATTGCATTTTTTTGCATATATCTACTGCTAGCAAACAGTAGATACTGTATATGCAAAACGATTAAAAAAAACAAATACTTTTTCAAAGGGTTAATGTGTCTCTGCCGCACGCTCTCGTCCGAACATCTGAAATTTTTTCGGGCGGCCACAAAGGATCTTGGGGCGGGCGCATGCGCAGTTCCAATGTTCAGCCGGGAGACGAGGAGAGACACAATGTAAGTATATGGAGCAGCGTGCAACAGCACAGACTCCGTGGGACATGAGAGAAGAGGAGGACAGAGGAGTCAGCGCTGCATTGGAGACCCGCACTAGCGCTGGAGGGACATCTGAAAACTACACTAAAGAAGAAGATGATCGGATTAAGAGGCATCATTTAAGGTAAGTCCTTACACTAACATTGGGGGAGGGAAAAAAATTAGCCTTTAATGTCACTTTAAATTCTGCTGAACAACCTAAAATTAGAAGATCCACTCAGGCAACAAACGGAATACCACCCCGCAGGCTGTCATATACTGCAAAGACATATAGCATAATCAAACCAACATCATGGCAAGACATATAAAAAGCCAATAAATGAAGATAGGCAGCAGAGGAAGAAATAAAATCACTCCAAGAAAATAAAACCTGGTCATTCACGGAGCTTCCTCCTAATCGCAGAACTATAGGAAGCAAATTGACTTTTAAGATGAAGCTCGATGCAGAAGGAAATATCCACAAATACAAGGCCGGATTAGTTGCCAAGGGATACTCCCAGAAATGTGGAGAAGACTACGATAAAACATTCCCTTCCGTCGTAAAACACTCCGCCATCAGAACACTCCTTAGCTTCGCAGCCGGGAAGGGCATGCAAGTGAAATACCTAGACGTTAAAACCACTTTCCCATATGGAGTCTTTATGGAAGACCTCTACATGGAACAACCACCAGGGTTTGAGCAAGGACACAACCTTGTGTGTAAACTTCAAAAGAGCATCTACAGACTAGCAATCTGCAAGAATGTGGAATTAGAAAGTGAATGAAATACTCACGAAAGATACTTCACAAGAAGCAAAGCAGATCCCTGTGTTTATTCCAGGAATCAAGAAGACAGGTGGAGATACATTCTAATTTATGTTGATGACATTATAACCTGTTTTGAACAAGAAGGGGACTGTAGTCATATTGTTAACAAGCTAAAACAAAACTTTGAAATTCAAGAGCTAAGGAACAGTCACTATCTGGGAATTCAGATAGAGAGGGAAGATGGAAGCTATATTCTTAACCAAAGCCAGAAAATTGCAAACATTTTGGAACAATTCCACATGCAAAATGCAGAGGCAGTAAAAACACCTATGGAACCAGGCTACTAAAAGAGCAAAGAAGCAGAAAACTTGCTACCCAACAATGACACGTACCACAGAGCAATCGAAAAGCTGACAAGACCAGACATAGCGGCAGCAGTAGGCATCCTTGCTAGAAAAGTTGCAGCACCTGCAGTGTGATTGGAACGCAGTAAAGGTAATACAATACTTAAAAGGAACAATTCAGATTAGGCTACAACTGCCAGCAGCGTCAAATCCAAGACTAGCTGGATATGCAGATGCTGATTGGGCCGGAGACCGTAAAAACACAAGTGGTTACATCTTCCAATATGGGGGGAAGGAACCATAAGTTGGTCTAGCCGAAAGCAAACTGTTGCACTTTCTTCAAATGAAGCTGAATACATAGATAGTAGCAGCACACGCTTGTCAAGAAGCAATATGGATTCGCTAGCTTATAATGGACATGGGCGTAGACATGTCAAATCCCATCCCAATCTTTAAAAATAGTGATGTATAAATCTGAAACAATCAGAAAGGGTCAACCCTAGAACCAAGCACATCAACATGAAGTATCATCTGCTTAGGGACACTCAAGAGCAAGCTATTATTGACATGCATTATTGCTCATCAGAAGAAATGACTGTGGATGCACTCACCAAGCCATTGCCAAAGGATCATCACAGTTTCTAAGCTAAATGTCATATAGCAACGCATATGCTGTTGAGAAGGGGTGTTGGAAATCCAACCGCATATTCCAATGTACTAATTGCCTCTATATGCATCCTTATCTATGGTACACAGAAGCTGTTTTTTCTATCTATATGTTTTTCCTCACAATGCTGTATTCAGATGTAATATTCTTCTAAGCAAGTAAAACATAATTCAGCATTCTTCAAGATCTCAGTGCTTCATCTAAACACATAACCAACACAATTTCCATCTAAGAAATTAAAGATAAAGGACTGTATGGAGAAAATGTATACATATTTAGGTAATAAACACAAATGTCTGAGGGTAGTCCAGCTACATCCAATTTAGAGGCAATAAATATACACATGACTAAAGGAACTTAATTTAAGGTGGCCAATACCAGGAACCAGGAGGTACTTGGTGAACACTGGTTTTGGGTTAGTTAGGGAATAATATTCTAATGTGGTGGGTTATGGCTAAATAAAAATGGAATAGATGGTTTTGGATGCAAATAAATTGATTTAATCCAAAAACAAAATTTTTCACACATGTGTAGGTAAGAAAGCGTAGTATTTAAAATGTCCCCTAGGTGGCAACAGTGAGTCATAACTACAAATTCTAGGGCGGGAAGGGCTACAATAGAGAGGTCTGAGAAGTATGTAAGAATAAGTGTGCACAGAGGCTTTCTCTTTTGTGGGAGGCCTGTTAGACCTGTTAGAATGTAGCCTGCAATGTGAGACCCTAGTCCTCAGACCTGATCTCAGGACACAGTCAAGAATAATCAAGATGTTTTCTACACAAATGAGCACCACAATAATCCTCCTCTGAATGGCATTATTGTAAGTGCAAAACGTTACCCTCTTGAAAGGACAATTGAACCAAATACCTGTTGGGGAAAAAAGGCCACAATATACAATAATGTGGACTGCTGCTGTTCACAAAGTAAAATGTTTAAGAACAAGCCTCCATGTAATGTGCGCTCCGTGTAAGCCCTAAGCATTTGAAGGAGGTGGAAATTGCTGCAGACAGCCAATCTAGTAGAAGAAGATATACAATCTGCGGGACTGACAGAGCCATAAAATATGTTATATACAGCCATTTCCTGGGGAATGTGTGTTAGTATCCAGTTTTGTACAGGAGTGGTGGTGGTTTTGGGCAGGAGGGCTGATCTATAGAGGTGGTCCGTAGTTTTCCTTGGATGCGCCTCCTGTACTCCTGTGTCACACAGGCCTCTGGAATAGTAGCTGCCTTCGCTGCTTGAACCTGGAACCACATGGATGCTGAGGCCTTGAGAATAAAAGTGTAAGAGTACTCCTGCTAAGGCCTAGGACATGACAAAAGAAGTAAAAGCTAATATGAGAACCGGTGGGACATGAGAAATCCTGTGGGTACTGTCCCAGGACTGGAGAACTGGCTTAACAACTCTAGTCACCAGGAGACACCATTCTGTCTATGCAAACCCCCTTTACAAGTAGTTTTCACTATCAGTCCATTGGTACCTTCCAGTGATGGGTCTTGTAAAGGAACAAGTACACAGATAGTACTATCCTGTGCTCTAAAAGATCCAGCATTCAATGCATCGGAGGAAGCTCAGCCAACCCATCAGCTAACAGGTGAATGGGATGAACAGAGGGGAAGCGTTTTTTGTTGAAACTCAAACACAAGCAAAATCTTGAAGAATGGTGATCATGCGAATGCTGCTAAATCTTCTCAGCATGTCCACCAATTAGCTAACAAGTGGCCAGGATGAACAGAGGGGAAGAGGGAAGGAAGTACATTGAACACAGAGACTAGTAGAGCATAGGAGAGTGCTTCCTGTGCACAGGTTCCTCCACAGGAGATTTGACCATGGCCAAATCTTATATTTGTTACTGGTTTAGTAATTGTGCAGGCTCATTACAAAATTGATTTTTAAAACAAAAGTGCGGTTGTCCTTTAAACGCAAGCTAACCTAAACCTAGTACTACGACAATCCTAATGATAATGTCACAATACATATGTGCCAAAAAAATAAAGTCACACATTCTAATATATAGTTGGACTGCCTTTATCTTTGATTATGGCACACATTCGCCGTGGCATGCCACAACATGTATTGCCATCCAGAGCTGCATTAATAATTCACCAAGATCTTGTAGTGATGATTCACGGCGTAAAGTCTTCTCCAGCACATGCCAAAGACTCTCAATGGGGTTAAGGTTTGGACTCTGTGGTGGCCAATCCATGTGTGAAAATTATGCCTCATGCTCCCTGGACCACTCTTTCACAATTTGAGCCCAATGAAACCTGGCATTGTCATCTTGGAATATTTCCTGCCATCAGGGAGGAAAAATCCATTGATAGAAAAACCTAGCCATTCAGATAATACAGGTAAGCAGCTGACCTCATTTTATGGGGACATAACATTGCTGAACCTAGACTAATTATCCAGTGGAAGGTTCTCACCTATTTGCTTAGCTAAATCCAGATGGTGACTTTTTTTGACCAGGCAGTGTATGTTTCTGAAATTCTTGAGCCATATACTACTAATCCTATTGTTACCAGGTCCACCTTAAAGAGACACCATAACTATTCAAGGCAAAAGGACAGTGTCTATTTTTTTCCCCACCTCCTTGCTCCATCAGAGCCCTTGTTTTTTGCTCTAAATTGACTGATCCCTAGGCCCAAACACTGTCAAAAGGGTAGGAGAAGTGTTCTGTCCCACCAACAGAACCTCTGACACCGGCACATGCCCAAGATGAACTCCTGCAGTGGCGAGGTGGCAAGAGAGTGAATTCAGTGAGTATGATAGTGAGGTATGAGTGTGTATCATAGCAATCCTTGCTATGGGGGTGGAGGCACTCTCACTTTGCCCTAAATGGGTAAAGTAACAGTGTCTTTTTTAAAGATTGGAAACAATATTACAAAAGTGTGAAGATGCAAATCCTCATTTAAGATCTTGAAGATGTTAAATATATTTGTAATTATGCCTTATTTTACATCAGGAAAATACTTAATAGTATATACAGTATATGCTATGGGATACATTGCATACGAATATTTATTTATCTTTCATATATTTTAAAACATGTTTGGAATAAACTTGATATAAACTGTTATGGCCAAAAGTAATAGCCAAAGTCATTAGATCTGATTTCACCATTAATTAGTTGTCATATTTGTCTTCTGGATTCATTTAATGTGGAAAGCACTGAAACAGTGCATTGATTTCCTCTAGGAGCAGCTAATTTATGTACCCAGCTGTTTCCCTATCTAATATAGTGACGCAGGTATTGCCATTAATTTCACCTTAATTCAGTTACGTCAATATCTTCTGCAGCAGAACTTGCCCAGACACAGCGGATTAAGACAGACAGCTAAGCTTATTATCGAAGGCAGCCGTGCGAGTAGATTTAGCAAGCAGAACCTTGTAAATGGTACATTATACTGCATGGATGCAGAGCAAAGCTGACCACAAATGTCACACTCATGGTTATGGGGAAGTTAGAATCTTTCTATTTTTAGATATACAGTTCTATCATGGTGTATTTATGCAGTAAATTGTTATTTCTGTTGAACAATTTTGTATATGAAGGGCAGTGGCTGTATTTTTTAATACATTTGCAGGCTGCACTTCCGGCTTAGTAATACTCGGCAATGTTTGTGCCCTAGGCCACATTCATACCTACAGTATGTGTGTGCATTATTGTGTACTCTATTGTCTATTCATGTGTCAATAGTGCGTGCTAATGCATGTTTTCCCTGATGTTTTTTTCTTTAAGGAGCAGCATATTCTTTCACAGATAGCTCATAAAACATCTGCAACATACTTTTTTTTGTACATCCATCAATTTAAATGGGACCTTGATGGATATCAGTGGTCAAAAAACATGCAAAGCCTTGTTTACAATTAAAACCAGTGTGATGCAGTAAAAATGTCTGAGCATAAGTGTGAACAGAGTCTTACTTTACACAGTACTACCTGTGAGGTCAGAGTGACTGAAACCTGCCTACACTCTCTCCTACACATTGGGTTATTGGGTTACAATAATAGAGATGTCATCCCAGGGAGAAGCTTACCAATGTGATAAAGTAGGGCAGTGCACCACAGCGAATTGTAGGCATGGTCAATTTAAATGACCTTTGTGGCTTATTTAATTGAGGGGTATGGTTCTTCAAGTGATCTCTAATCCCCACACAAAGATCTCTCCATGCCGACAATTCTTTTTATAACCAACATTTTTGAAAGTACAAGTTCTATTAACCAAGTCCTGTTCTTCAGAGGATGAACACTGGAGCCTCCACCTTCATCAACAGATACAGAGACACAGTAGTACCACACTGACACCACAAGAAGACAACCTTAACAAACGCACAAACACATCTGCAAAGACACAATCACTACCATCTAGACAACTTCATAAACATGTCTACAAAGATGCTATCAGATCTACACTGACACCTCCAGAAACATGTCTGCAGAGATGTAAACAGGTCTGCAGAGACGCAATCAGGTCTACACTGACACTTCCAGAAACACATCTGCAAAAATGCAATTAGGTCTACAATGAGACTCCAGAAACAAGTCTGCAGAGATGTAATCAAGTCTACACTGACACTGCCAGAAACACGTCTGCAGAGATGCAATCAGGTCTACACTGACACTGCCAGAAACACGTCTGCAGAGATGCAATCAGGTCTACACTGACACTTCCAGAAACACGTCTGCAGAGATGTAATTAGTTCTACTCTGACACTGCCAAAAACATGTCTGCTGAGATAGTACTTTGTCCTCTGCCAGCCTTTTTTTGGACACAGCTTTCAGAGTTCAATTCCTTTTTAAGTGTTCAGCTCAGTATTTCAGGTTAAAGTGATATTATAGTCAAAATGTTTTAATGCTATGTCAAATGCTGATTAAATCACTTACAATGGACGCTGCTTCTTGATGTTTAAAAGGTTTAGTTTCCTGCAGAATCAGCGTGTCCCCTGAACACTGGTCCTGATATCCTATTTTAGGGTGGCCCCTTTCCTTCGCAGGGTCCTATGGAGCCACCCTTATGTGTGCTAGCAAGCTGTGTGTGTGTCTTTACAAACACCCAACAAACCAGAAAGTCACTTGCACTCTGTTGCAAATGCCAGTCAATATTCTTTATTGACCATCGTGATGTCACGTAGATAAAGCGACGTTTCGGAAGCAGTCGGTTCCTTCTTCAGGCAAACAAAACATTGTTTTATCTATGTGACATCACAATGCTCAATAAAGGATAGTGACTTTCTGGTTTGTTGCATTTGATGTGCGGAGGCATCCGCAGTCACTTCCAGCACCCCCCAAATTTCTATCCAGTCAGGAGTGGGATGGGATCTACTACATTCTGGCTTTGTTTACAAACACCCAGGCACAGCAAGAAATGTCACTCCCCTCTTCCCAGCTCCTCCTTCCTCCCTTCTCCAAGCTAGCAGATGGTTCCTGCATACTTCCTTGTGATCTTGTATTGAACAGGAAGTTCAGGGAAGCTGAGCTGAGAAAATCAGAGCCAGCTTTTCAGAAACATGATGACTGTAAGTACTTGGGCAAAAATTTACTTTGCAGGGCAATGTAGATTTGTTTGATCTGGTATAATCATTGAAAAAAAGGTTTGAGTGTTTAATACTATTTTAAGGTAAAGGAGAGTAGGTTAAAACACACTCCAGGCAAAGTCTACCTATTGACTTTATACACATGCTAAAAGATTGCCAAAAAAGTTGAAAGATAAACTGAAAGCAAAAAAGACAATAAGGGCCTGTGTAAAAGATAGTTTTGTATTTGCATACAAGTCTGTGTGTGTATGTATGTGATATCTGTTCAGTCGCATCCGACTCTCACCGATTCTATGGTCCAGCTCTGAAAAGCATTTTCTTTTAGAATTTTCTTGGTAACCCCCAATTTCTTGGGGTCAGCATGCAGAACACATATGCATAGCCAATTTGTACACACATACTAGGGCTCAATTAGGCAGAAGCAATGAACCCACCAGAATGTACAGTGGTACCTCGGTTCACAAACTTAATTGAGTCCACGATAGTGGTCGCGAACCGAATAAAACTGTGATCAGACCGCGATCTCAACTAGAGGAAGCCATGACCATGTGTAAGAGCAGGGAAGATGGCTGCGGTTGTGTTCATCACCCAATGTGGAGTTCGCGAACAGAAGCAGAATTTTGCCGAACTTCCTGTCCGCGAACAGAAGCGTTCGTGAACCGAGGTACCACTGTATTTGGAGTGTAGGAAGAAATCGGGGTATCCTGGGGAAGCCCATGCAAGCACAAGGAGAATTTGTAAACCCCATACAGGTAGTGTCCTGGCCAACATCTGAACCAGTGCTGCAAGGCATCACTGCGAACTAGAGGTGCACCGAAATAAAATTTTCAGACCAAAACCCAAAATAAATTTGTCAGGCCAAAACTGAAACCGAAAACTGAGTGCTCCTGTCAATTCACAAATTGAGGAGATAGTATCCGTTACTATGTCCAGAATCATGAATGGATAGTAAGTGATGTAGAGAACTTCCTATTCATTTATTAATGGGCACATAGTAAGCTTACTATGTCCTCAATTATTTACAAACACTCAACGATCAGTTGATCGCTGAGCGCTTGTAACCCACTCTCCATACTGACTCACTGTCACTCACAATATGCCGAGCAGGCAGTGCGGGGAGGAGAGAAACTAGAGATACACCACATTTTCGGCCACAAAATTGTACTTTTATCATTTTGCCCAACTTACCATTTTTGGCCGAAATGTTTAGGCAGACGGAATTTCGGTTCATCCCTAGTGCTAACCACTAAGCCTCTATGCTGACCTATACAAGTCTATAGGAATATTTAAAAATATGCAAAACCCGCTTGAATCAGGTCAATTAATTCTGAATAATGCCTGTCCATTATCATCTTGGGTTATATAAGAGCAGGTGGGTGGGTGCTTAGGGGGGATGGAGAACAGAGTGACCTGCGAAGTGTGCGGCCAAGTTTTCCCTTATTCAATGGGCAATGAATTGTCCTGCCCAACAACTTGTGAGTACCTCAATAGGAGGAAGCACCCCTTAGCCATGGGAGAAAGTTCAAACAGGAATATAGTTTACCCTGTTTTGGGAACAAATTATGTGCCAGAAGTGCCATCCCATAAGTCAAGCACTGAATGTTATACCATAATGTGGAAGAAAAACCTATTTATTCTGCTGTTAGTTTACCAGTATAATGACTGAAGCATGTGTTTGATCTGAACCTGACTGAACATTCCTTTCTTGTGGGCTAGGGATCTGAAGAGAAACATGTGGCATCTCTGGGGGTTCTGTTCTGCCAGTGATTGTTGGTATGCCTGTTGAATGTTGAAGATTATACTCACAGGCTAATCCCGGGTAAAGCAGGTAAGTTTCCCCTGAAGACTGTGTAGAGGGAGCCTGATAGAAACTAGCCCTTGGCTTTCTTGTAGGTAGTGTTTGACCCCAAGTCCGGGCCTTAGTGCTCAGTAGTTGCAAACTAGGGGCTTTTGGCCATTTGCAACTGAGCAGAACCTGGAACTAACTAAGTCTGACCAACCCCGGGTTCAGTGGGTCCCCGCGTGCCTTCCACTTTTCTAGGTGAGAGGCTCCTCGGCCTCCCCCTAAGGCAGTACTGTCAGTTCTCATGCCAAGCATCCATTCAAAATATGTTGCCTGGTGCCGAGTGTAAGCGTGAGGTGGAGTGGCAGGGGTATGGCCGCGAGGGAGCTCCATCCATAAGTGTATTGCTTCCAGCTCCCTCACGTGTCCTGTAGAGGTGCCTGGACCGGAGTGACGTCACATTCTGGCTCCTGGCACCTCTACAGGTTGTGCAAGGAAGCTGTACAAGTGCATGCACATATGGATGGAGCTCCATTACAGCACAGCAGCCCTTACTGGACCCCAGGCTGAGGATCCACTTCAGTTCTCATAAGGTAGGGAGACTGGGTGGATTTTAAAAAAAATAAAAACTTTTTTTTGAGTGCGTATGTGTGAGTGAGAATGTCTGTGAGTGTGTGAGATTGTGTCTGTGGTTGTGTGTGTCTGTCAGTGTGTTTGAGGGCCCATTCACACTAGTACAGTGCGTTAATTGCACAATCCCATGCGATTAACGCACTGTACCATGCAATCGCACCTACCATGTGTTCTGGTGTGAGAGGTGCATTGCATTGCCATTCATTTGAATGGCATCCCAAATGCATCTCCCAGCCTCAACGTTCTATTGCCCCCCTCGGAATGAGCGGTACCATAATGCCATGTGTTCCATTGCAGTGCAACCTGGGCCATGACATAATGACCAAGGACAAATGTGGGTCCTGAGGTAACGCAGGTTGAGAACCACTGAACGCAGTTGTAGTTCCTAATCCTAACACGAGAGAGCTGGCCCTCTGCTAAGTGGCAAGTGAAACAACTTGATGTAAAACTGATCCCATCGACACAAGACCAAAGCACGTTGACACAGGCGATTAATATATTCATCTAGCGGTTGTGCTTTGTATAGATGCATGTGGAATAAAGTTTGAATTTCTTTGGAAGATGTTCGTGTGCTGGTTCCACAGTTTTTGAATGCTGTTGAACAGTTTGCTTTTTCAAGTTGCTAAGAGGGCCATCAGACTGGGATCAGTGAATAAGTAGTATCTGGACAGTTTAGAACACTGTGATAACATACCCACAAAATTTCTGGACCAGTTCTGAAATGAATAGCATTCTCAATATGACATCAGTCTAAAACTAAAGTAACAGTCATTTTGGTTCCTTAAAAGGACAGAATAATCAAATTAAAATCAAACATACTTCATATTTACTTATAATTTCCTATATTTACATATCAGCTCAACTAAAGCCAAAATATTTTATTTTGTTTTAGGTAGAGCAGGGATAAAAATCGATCAGCTTTTTATTGCCATCAATGTTCCCACTGGGAATCTTTCCCCACACTTTAGAACAGAAAGTGATGAGAACTCTCTTGAACAGGAACATAGACAAAAGCAAAAACCCACTAAACTCTACCAGAGCTCCCAGCATACACTACTTAAAAAGGAAGCTGGCATGTAAGCACCCAGAGGTGTGTGCTATTAAATACGAGTACCAGTATAACCTGTTCTTTCTGGTCACAGGTGTTTAGGGAATGATGTGGCTCAGTGTTTCACAACCTTTTTTTAGTCACGGCACCCTTTAAAAGTTTGCAAAATCTTACGGCATCCCAGTCTAAAATGTAAAAACATAAATATAAAATACCACGTGTCCCCTCCAAAATTCATACCTGACCCTTATTGGAGATAAACTTCCAGCAGAGCAGAGTTACAGAACATATTCACATTTGTTGTATTTATTGTAAATGGCATCCCAACACATTGTACAGAAAGCTCCTTTCCCTGCCTATATGTCCAGCTGTTAACCCCAACAAATGGTGGGTTCATTGATCAAAAAACGGGTTTGAAAGATGTGTTTTTGATCCATTGAGGTGCAATGGCAGCCCATACATGATGAAGAGGCTTCGCTAACTCAACACGAGTTAACACATGTGTTTTAAAGTGTTACTAAACCCTCCATATTAAAAAAATATATATATTTGTTTGCAGCCTGTCAGTTCGTTATATTCAGCCTTTATAATATCTCTACCCTCCATTGCTGTTAATAGGATGGCTCTGCTCCTTTGTAGGGTGTCCTCGAGCCACCCTTGCCACCCTGTGCACACTTCTGGCCGCACTACATCCCAATAGGCCAGCAGCCCTTCAAGTGACATTAAACCCTCAGATTTTTTACCATAAAACAATACTGTAATGTGTGCCTTACTGTAATCCATGGTTGTTTCCCTTCTCTTTGCTGCTCTTCCTTTTACATCTGCATCTGTTCTCATGCTCTGCAGAACTTCTGTTTTGCAGCAGACTGCCTTGTCTCAGGAATGGATACACAGTGTCTGTGTATACGTTTGTATAGGCTTGTAACCTGAGCCAGCACTACAGGAAGAGGCCCTGAGCTGAAAAGGGAAGTTCTCCCCAAGCATGAGAAGACATGAGGATTTAAAAGGAAGAGCAGCAAAGAGAAGGCAAACAACCATGGATTACAGTAAGGCGCACATTACAGTATTGGTTTATGTTAAAAAATCTGAGGGTTTAATGTCACTTTAAGTCCAACATTCAAAGCCATGTACCTCCTCCACCTCCAACGGTTTGGTTAGAGCGGCTGCTGAGACAGTACTGAATGGCGATGATGTGAAGTGTACAATGCACACACTCCAACTGGATGTTTGAGGAAGCGGTACAGCTGGAAGCCAGCCGCACTAAAAACACCAGGTGTAAGTGTTTCTGGACTCTTTGAAAAACAAATATTTTATGTCCTATGCTTAAATGGCCAATACAAATGTAATTAGGATAAAAACTATGAGGCTTTAAAGTGACATTAAACAAATACATTCAAGTACCTTAAAGGAGAACTATGAGATGAGTGATTTCTACTCACCTCATAGTTCTAGCCGACCTGTGACAATGAGACTGTCACAGGTCGTCTCAGTAGATCGGGAGGTGAGCGAACAGATACCGGCGTTCGCTCACCTCTCGATCCTGTCACGGCTCTCTGCCGTGACAGGGGAGGGGCTGGATTCCCCCCTCTCCAATCCGCCAGCGCTGACTGGCGGAACGGACGGGGGAGGGGGCGGGTACAGCTGGCTCTGCCTCTAGATAGGTAGAGCCAGCTGTCACTCACGCAGCTAGGCGGATCTCGACATCGATGTCTCAGTATACCGCGAGCTGTAGCTCGCGGTATACTGAGCTTAGGGTAACGGGAGGACGCTAGTTTGTGTCCTCCCGTTACCCTAAGGAGAAGTATGGGGGAAAACACTGGCCCCATAGTTCTCCTTTAACTATTAAGAAAATGTAGATCATTTGTGTATCACTCGGCTCTAGATCCTTATATCACCTCTGAATTCGTACTGACACTGTCCTTCCTCCTGGAGGGTGGCTAATTTTGTTCCACATGGTCCCTGTGTGTGTTGTAAAGTAGTCACCGCTCCAAACTCACTCCCGTCATGAACTACAATCTCATGTTTAGTTTACTAATTTGTATTAAGATTTGTAGTCCATCATGGAGTGAGCTTGGAGCGGTGGCTACTTGACAACACACACAGGGACCATGGAGAACAAAAGTAGCTCCAACTTTTATTCTGTATTCTGCATAATTAAAATGAGAGTGTTATTTCACTGGTTATAGCAAACCGTTCAGTATCACTGATAAATGAATAGGCAACAACAGGTGATAATCCGTGTCTTTCATTTTACAAAATGTTACTGCAGGTTGTGCCTACGGTGTGCTATATCCAACTTTTTAGAAACATGGCAGCTGAGGAACATGCCCTCCATCCCACAACCTTCATTGAATCGGCTCTTCATTGCACTATAGAATGCAGTAAAGTGCTTGAAGTCTGAACTGGCAGAACTCATCAGTTGTAAACTAGATTTGAACAC
The DNA here is from genome assembly GCF_000935625.1 of Nanorana parkeri. Lineage (NCBI taxonomy): Eukaryota > Metazoa > Chordata > Amphibia > Anura > Dicroglossidae > Nanorana > Nanorana parkeri. The sequence goes on along the minus strand of NW_017308362.1, from coordinate 50,703 downwards.
TATCTGTCCTAACAAAGAGTTAAAGAACGAGAACTTTGTTTCTTGCATTATACAGTATGTTAATGAGGGGGAGTTCACTCTGCCCCCCACCTTGTGTCTTGGGGACAGACTAAATTAAATTGTTCAGAGTAGCTTTCAGTCTGCTCAAAGGCCTGCTCCAAAGAGACATTGAAAAGGTAAGATTTTGTAAGATTTATATAGCCCAACACCCGAGGACATGCAATTATGGGCAACGGGCAGATGTTTTTTTTTCTGCATTTAGCCCTAGCTATACAGCCGCCCAGATCACTATAGTATACTATAGTATAGTGCTGTACTATAGCACTCTGCTCGTCTGTCCCCCCTGCTTTTCCCGCCGTGGTTTTCAGTGTCCCCCGCTCTTCTGGACCACAACAATGATTTCAGGATGGAGAGCGGAAAGCAGACTGGAAAACGTCTGTTCTCTGATCTGCTCTGTGGGATCAGCGAGACAGGAGCGCTGTACTCGCAATGATGGAGCACAATGCTGTGCTTGATCTTCTGTATCGGAGGGCAGGCTTCATAAAGAGAACCTGTCACCTACAAACACTATCCCATAGGAGCATGTTATCCCCTGTGTGATAACAATAAAGTTAAGTGAAAAAATCTTAATGCATTCAAGTACCTTAACTAATAACAAAAATGTATATTATTTGTGTATCACTCGGCTGTAGATCCTCAAATCATCTCAAATCATAATATAATTTAAAAAAACTTTGTTAACAATGAAGGTACTTGAACGCATTTTTAAGATTTAACTTCTGAGTTTAGTGTCACTGTAAAGCTTCATTTCAAATAAAACTAAAGAAAGAATGTAATTGGTTGCTTTGCACAACACAGAGTATTTGTTTCAGACATGTTTGGCACATTTGACTAATATATCCAATTTATCAAAGCCCATTGCAGGACAAACAAAAAAGTATGTGCTAAATTGTATCTAGGGGGATGGAGTAAAGCAGATTTATTTCAGCTTTTTGAGCACTTAACCCCTTCGGTGTGGGGGTAGCCCCACTGCAAGGGTACTTTTTTGTTTGGCTGGAGATGGGCTTTAAATGGGGTCAGAAGGAAGAGGGGAGTGATGCCCATGGCAGCCAATCAAATGTTTGCTTTTCTATTTCACCTTGCATTACAAAATGAAAGCTGTAATATGACTGGCAGCAATGGGAAATATACTGAGGATTGATTTTCTAAGCATAATACACTGAAGACTGCTTTTCTTACAGGATAAACTAATCTGCGTTGTCATAGATATGAGCAATTCAAAGTAATCTCAAATGATAAAAGGAATAGTACTTACATTTGTTTACTCCAGACAGTGTGAAGACCTTCAGTATCCAAAGCCATCTACAAGATACAAACAGATTCACAAATATGAAATTGTAACCTTCATCTATAGTGCATTCCACAGAGCAAATTCTGATCAATCTATAGAATCGCTTCTGCATGCCATACCTGAAAGAAGAGCAGCTTCAGCAGGCTTGGAAGCAATATAATGCTTAGTATTAGCCTTTCTCAGGACTGGCATAACGTTGTATAGAGGGAGGACACAGTGTGCGTGTAATCCCATAGACATCAGTAAATTGGGATCCTCTTAATCAGCTTTCTTAACATGGCTTATAAACCTGGTCACAAAACAGACTTGTATGACATGGCAAAATCCCACTTCTCGATGACACACAGAAAACTAACTGGAAACACATGAGTTAACTAAACATTATACAGTACTTATTAACCCCTTCATGACCGAAGCCTTTAAAAAAAAATTTTGTTAAAATGTTATAATCCACATTTTAGGCCTTAAAATTACTTAAAACCCCCAAACATTATATATTTTCTGAAAGCCCAGACCCTATAGATTAAAATGGTGGCAGGTGCAAATTTTTATGTTGCACGATATTAGCGCAACTCCTTATCAAACCCCAATATTTAGTGAAAAATGCACTTAAATGCCCCATAACACAATAACATACCCATTTTTAAATAAAATATAAAAGATGAGGTTACAATGAGTAAAAAGATACCCAACATGGCTAGGTAAAAAATTGTGTGTGTCCGTAAAACTGGGAAAAAATTCAGTACCCCAAAAAATCCATAGACAACGCTTTAAAAGCTCCCACATGTCATCAGTTTAGAGATACACATAAATATTGGCCCTAGAGTTATTGATCTCACTCCAGCGTGCATGGCGATACCCAAGATGTGTAGCGCGATCATCGTTTTCATACGTAGGCGCGTGTTTACGTAAAGATGTATGTGCTCGTGGGGGACTTTAAACATTTTTTATTTAATATTAATTTTAAAAACAGTTTAAAAAAAAACTTTACTTGAATAGGGGGGCTTACAAGCCCAGCGTCCCCCGACACGCGAGATGCCAGTCCCGGGCCCATAGGAGGGGCAGCGAAGCACGGGAAACAGGGGGGGGGAGTGGGGCGGGGGGGCGTTTACCGGCCCGTAGAAGCGATCTGGCGACAGCTGAGTCACCAGAATTGCTTCTATTGTTATGCCGTCTGTCGGCTTTACATATGTAAACAGTTTTGCCGCCGGGAGTCTGTTTAAACGAGCCCGATGCCAGTGACGTAACTGGTCATGAAGGGGTTAAAGAATGAATAGATGATTCTTGCATAAGCCGATAGTGATTGGCTCTGTTTGAAGATATGAGATATGGATGGTGGAGCAATCTGCAGGATTCAGTGACATTAAACGCTCAATTCCCCCCATGCTGCTGTAACTAAAGGAGAACTGAGATGAGTGATTTGCACTCATCTTCATAGTTAGAGCCGACCTGTGACATTGAAATTGTCACAGGTCGGCTCTATAGATCGGGAAGTTAGCAAACACATATGGTTGCTCACTCACTTTCTGATCATCTGTCTGCAGAGAACGGTGACTGTCAGTCACCACTCCCCACAAGGATTCCCCCTCCAGCGCTCAGCAGTCCCCCTCAGCAGTCCCTCCACCGCTGGTGCCGGTCTCTGATCCAGCACAGACTGGTGTTTCTTCCTGTGTGCCACGGAGTCTGCCCATGGTGCACGCTCCCAGGTGTGTGCATTCACTTCAACTGTGTCTCTCCTCTTCTCCCCTCCAGTGATATAGACTGTGCATGCGCTCGCACACACTTCCTCCTGCAAGACCGTTCGTAAAGATGTGCTCTGCAGCCGGGAGCGAGTGGCACAGAGCTAGGTAAGTTATTGTCTATTTGACAATTTTTTTAAATATCAAAAATAATAATAATAAAAAAATACTAGAGTTCAGCTTACATAGTTACATAGTTAGTCAGGTTGAAAGATAGCAAGCAGTAGATATATGCAAAAACATTAAAAAAAAAAACCTTTTCAAAAGAGCTTAAACTTACCTTACCGCAGTCTTCGCTGCATGCTCCCATCCCAGCATCTGAAGAGTCTCGGGCGGCCGCAAAGGATCTTGGGGCGAGCGCATGCACACTTCAGATGTTCGGCCGGGAGACGAGGAGAGACACAAGGTAAGTCTATGGAGCATCGTGCACCCGCACAGACTCCGTGGGACATCAGAGGAGGACAGAGGAGTCAGCGCTGGATCGGAGACCCGCACCAGCGCTGGAGGGACAGCTGAAAAGGACAGTAAGGCCTTGTTCACACCAAACGCGTTCCAGAAGCAGAGCAGTTACAGACCGGATCAAAACTGCGTCCAATGTATTCCAATGGTATTTTGGGCTCTAGTTCACACCGCAGCGTTCAGTTCCAGAGCAAGTTAAAAAACTGCAGCAAGCCCTATTTTACCTGCTCTGGAGCGCTCTGGAACGCATGCAAACACATCAAAAACGCATGCAAATGCCCTGGAACGCACTGAAAGCCCATTTTAAACTAAAAAACAAACCAAAAACGACACTGAACGCATCAAAAACACGGCAAAGATGTTGGCACAACCCCCTGCACTGCGTGTGCAAAAACTCATGCAGATCTGGTCTGCATTTGGTGTGAATAAGGCCTTAAGAAGAAGATGATCGGATTAAAAGACATCATTTAGGCCTTGTTCACACCAAGCGTGTTCCAGGAGCAGATCTGTTACAGAGCGGATCAAAACTGCGTCCAATGTATTCCAATGGTATTTTGGGCTCTAGTTCACACCACAGCGTTCAGTTCCAGAGCATGTAAAAAAAAACTGCAGCAAGCCCTATTTTACCCGCTCTGGAACGCATGCAAACACATCAAAAGCGCATGCAAGCGCCCTGGAACGCACTGAAAGCCCATTTTCAGCCAAAAATGGCCCGGAACGAATCAAAAACGCGGCAAAAACGCAGCACAACCCACTATACTGCGGTGCAGAAACTCATGCAGATCTGGTCTGCATTTGGTGTGAACAAGTCCTTAAGGTAAGTCCCTACAGCATGATTGGGAAGAAAACTTTGACTTTAATGTCACTTTAACCACTTGTTTTTTTTTATTATTTACTATGTTAAGGAAAAAAACACAAACATTAAAAAAAGTTTCCTTTGGCTTTCTATTTGAATAAAAATTCCGGGGCACTGCAAATTCCCCCCAAAATGACCAGTGTTTGGAAAGTTGACACCCCAAGGTAATCTGATTTTTGCCACTTTTTTTGTGTACTGAAGAAACATGCCAGTATTGAGGGGGTTAAAACATAGAGCTTGGCATGGGTGCACTAGATACAGCTCGTAAAGGTCATATGCTGAGGGAGGAGGAGGTGAAGGGGTTAATGTACAGGTCACATACAGTAAGAGAAGAAGAGTTAATATACAGGTCAGTGGTCACTGAATGGAGAGGCTGGAGATCCGATGCATACTTCCCAATTTTCTGAGATAAAAAGGAAGGGAATTTATCAAAATTGGAGCAGACAAAAACTGGAGCAGCTGTGCATTGCGACCAATCAGCTTCTCTCTTTCATTTTCAACTCTTAACTGAACAAACTGAAGAGAGAAGTTGATTGGTTGCCATGGACAACTGCTCCAGATTCTGTCTGCTCGAGTATTGATAAATCCCCCCACAATGTATTTTGCCAATGGACGCACCCCTGCCATGTCTCCAGTAAAGGTGCCCATACACTGCACGATTCTCGTACGAGAATCGCGGGAAATCCCGCGATCGTACGATAATCGTGCAGTGTATGGAAGGCGTGCGACCGTTTCTAATGTACGGTCGCACGACTTTTGTATTTCGAGCATGTTGGAAAACCAGCCGAGAATCATACGATTTTCGGCTGGTTTTTAACATGATCGAGAGATGACTGTCGAACAGGCCGGTGTGCGCACTGCCCGTTCAGCATTGCAGCCATTGGAAGCCCACCCCTCAGCGGGGGGCGCTTGCGATGATCGCAAGTATGATCTGTCTGTCCAAGATGGGCAGATCGTACGTTTTTTGAATTACTTTACAACCCTCGCAAGACAAATGTCTTGCGAGGGTTGTAAAGTGTATGGGCACCTTAACACAGACCATTAAGATTTTATATGCCAAAATGATTGGTTAAACCCAGAATTGTTTCACCATTTATTTTCCTTTATACTGAACTTGAAATAGAAAATGGGATAATTAAGACATAAGATGAAGGTTTTAGTACAAAATGACACTTTTAGAGGTTGAATAGAACATTTTGAACCATAGCTGTACATCAGTTGTGATGAGCCGAACACTCCCCTGTTTGGTTCTAATTCCTACTTTAGAACATAGAAAAAGTTCTATCTTGAACTTAGAACTCAATGTAAGTGTAATCAACCAGAACTCGCAAAATCAAATGTCACCATTTTGAAGGCTCATATACAAGTTATAGGCCATAAAAAGTGTATGGGGATCCGGGTACTGCCCTGGGGGACAGGAATCAATGAAAAAAACACTTATAAAAAATACAATTTTTGAAGGACCAGTGATTTTAGCATTCTTAAAGTGAAACAATAAAAATGAAAAATTCCTTTAAATATCATGCCTGGGGGGTACCCTTAAACTGCCTGTGAAGTGGCGCATCTTTGCGGTGTATAGAACCTGCTGCAGCAAAAATAACATTTATACAGAAAAAAATAACATTTAAATTGCCAGTAATTGATTTTCCTTTAATCTTGTAAACAACTGCTTGGGGAGGCAGCCCGTATGAAGAGGACAAATTTTAGGACACGTTTAGAGATTATTTGGATAAATTCTGGTGACTCTTTTGCAGATGTTGGATGAAAGTTACAACAGGTGCTTTAAAATTGGGCCTTGGCGGTGCCTTCACACCGAAACCATTCAGTTATTCTGGAGGAGTGCAGGATTGGACCCTGCTCTGACATTTCAAATTATATATACCTGTCTCCTTGTTGGCCTTTCAGACATGATATGGGGCTTTTTATACATTTTTATTAGAGAATGTGAGATGGGAAATTGCGTGTAAGTAGCCTTATATAGTGTGGGGCTGGGACTTAGCTGTGAGCCATGATTGGGCTAAGTCATCATTACTTTGCTAGACTTGTGCGCCGTCCAAAAATTTGTTCTGTTTCGTTTCGTAATATCCGTTATTTCGTATTTCGTAATTCGTGTCAAAACTCAATTCGGATTCGTACGAAATACGAAGTTTCGTTAGTGGCTGTTATATTTTCGTAGATGTACGAACATTCGTTATGATGACGTTAAAAAGCAAAATACCTTTAATATTGGAGTCGATGTGGTAGTTGTTTTTTCTAGCTGAAATACGAATTCCGTTAACGGATTCCGTATCCGAATTTCGTAATTTCGTATTTCCTGCCTATTTTGCAACTCAGCTCAGCAGCAGAAGAGAAAACCCATTGGATGGTCAGTCAACCAAAACGAAATACGAATTCCGTTAACGGATTCCGTATCCGAATTTCGGATTTAGAAAAAAACTACCATCAATCAATTACGATATAAATGTACATTGCTTTTTACCTTCAATATAACGGATGTTCGTAACGGAACGAAATTCCGTAACGGAATTTCGTATTTCCTGCCTGTATGTATTGTAATGCAACCCTCAGCAGCAGCGGATCTGTATTTCGGATTTAAAAAAAAAATCTTGTCATGTTGTTCAACCTCATTTACAGGGGTAATATTAGTTCCCATTTCAAAGAAATTCGAATCCGAAATTCGGAACAGAATTTCGTATTTCGGATATATAATTCGGAAAATGCAATTCGGATTCGGATGCTTCAGGAAAATTTGTACGAATTTCAAGTCGTAACGAAACGAATCGCACATGTACATGTACATGCACATGTATTGCACATTACACAGTACTGTGCCCTGATTGCGCAAAGTCTTGCACCTGACCTGTGGTCAGGTGCATTGGTTTACCCAATCAGGGCTCTCCAATGCAATTAGTGCATTGTGGGTTGTTCAGCAGGCGAACAGCCCGCACCCTGACAGTTCGTGTGTTCGCCAATCACACAAACTGCCGCTGTTCGAGCCCATGCCTATACATCAGACCAAAAAGAGAGACAACCAAAGAGGAAAGAGGGACAGGGGGATTTGGTTCCAAATGACAAACACAGACATATCTATGATCAGGGGCGTAACTAGAAATCACAGGGCCCCGTAGCAAAATTTTGTATGGGGCCCTGTGATTGCTAGTTATGGCACTTGCAGAGCCCACCTGAGAGTGACCCTGCAGAGCCCACCATAGACAATCTATAGTGTGCTCTGCAGGGTCTCAGATGGGCTGCAAACCTTACCAGTCAGCGCTGTCCGCCTCTTTGGTCGCCGGGCCCCGCCTCCTCTTCCGCCCCGGGCCCCGCCTCCTTCTATCGACGGGCCCACCTCCTCTTACATCACTGGCCCCACCTGCTCTTAGGTCGCTGGCCAGTGATGTAAGAGGAGGCGGGGTTGCTCGTAGGCGGGCCCCGCCTCCTCCTTCACTGCTGCGGTCCGAGAACTCGATGAGTTCGAACTTTCGATCGAACACCTGTGTAACCGGCTTCTTCTGCTGCAGCTGCTGGCTGTCACTGACACAGCCGCTGCGGAGCTGTGTCAGTGACAGCCAGCACCCTGATATGCCATAGCGACCCACACGGCATTAGAGGGATGACCTGGCCGGGCCCCCCTGTGCCCGGCCCCAAAGCGGCCACCTGGGTCGCTATGGCGATTGTTACGCCACTGTCTATGATCAATCACAGTGATGCCAAGGTACAGAGCTCCTTAGATCAACATTATACTCTTGGGGAAATTTATCAAAACTGGAGCAGCCAGAATCTGGGGATGTTGCCCATGGCAACCAATCAGCATCTCTCTTCCGTTTGTTCAGTTAAGATTTGAAAATGAGAGCTAGAAGTTGATTGGTTGCAATGCAAATCCGCTCCAGATTTTGTCTGCTCCAGTTTTGATAAATTATCCCCCACCGTGTCTGTGAACAGAGCTGATGGAGGAAAGCATTACCGGGCACAATGCCTGCCCAATGGTTTTTCTGCTGTGCCGTTTATAAACAGCAGTACAGAAACAGACATCCACCACTCTGTGTTCTAAAATGTTCCTTGGTAAGCAAGTGGTTAAAGAAGCACCAGCACGACCTATTTGCGGCTATACATTTTAGGACACCTCAGTTGTATGCTTACTAGGTCTGTATTGCGATAAACTTCCTGACCAGTTGGGCCTGGGATAAGAAAGCAGTACCAAGAACAGACTTCTGTTTAATATGTGATATTAAACCTCAAATATTAATGAGTACCATTGGTGGTAAGATCTGTATTATGATAGTTATCCCGTAGTTGCATCTTCTGGACTTGTAGTCCTTCTGGGCTGTGTACAATCACAGGTATGAAAGGTCAGAGCAATAATTCAGACCATGTTTCGTGAGCAGGTCCCCATCACAGGGCCACCCGAACTTGGTCCAAGCAGAGAGTGGCCCTTCTGACCTGCATTTGACCTGCTTCAAGCCGGTTTTTCATTGCAATAGATTTGTATCGGAATACAAAACCTGTCTGAAGGATAGAAAAGCCAATGGATACAGTGCAACAGCTTCTTTTATATTGTACGCAAAACTTCACATGCCTTGGGACACTGAATCAAGCGGAAACAAGCGTCGGTAGGAGGAGGAGGAAATTGTCACGTGACTTTGAATAAGGCTCTTGTATATTTATAACACTTTGCAGTGTTATAAATATACAAAACAAAATTATATATATGGCTTTCTGAGATGAGAAGAAAAAACACAATAGAATCAAACCAGCTTATAAAGATTTACAAAATGTTTTTATTAACATAGAAAACATTAAACTACCCATACTACAGGGTGTCATGACTGAGTAATTGTCAAATAATCGGAGCACTGAAACTGGCCTGGCAGTAATGGGATATTATAGGCTGGTACTCAAGTGGTTAATCAACCATGGCAGCTCCCATATTCTTACTCTCACAGGTTCACTTTAAAAAATCCATGCTGAATTGGCAGCTCTGCTTGACCTTGCTATAGGGACAGAAAAATAAATTCCATTACTCTGTGAACCCTCTCCCTCTATGGCTCCATGTGCCAGGCTGTATAAAGATAAGATAGATAATACAAATACATTGGGGGGAATTATCAAAACTGGGGCAGGCAGACTCTGGAGCAGTTACCCATAGTAACCAATCAGCTTATATTTTCAGTTTGTTCAATTAATCTTTGAAAATGAAAGATAGAAGCTGATTGGTTCCCGTGCTCCAGATTCTGTCTGCTCCAATTTCTATAAATCAGTATATTGAAGTTTTGTTATTTAACGAGATCATGATCTTCGGAATGTACATAGGAGAACCACACACATGATATCACTAAAACGAGTCCTGGGTTTTCCGATGATTCTCAGCAGGAACTTCCATGACGGCGATCCACCAGCGTTATGTACTAGTTACCATAGCCACGCCAGCGCTTTGCATACGTCATCGGTGTGCGCGGCGCCGCCGCCGCCATGTTTCTGGTGGGTATGTGTCGTGGACTGGTACGTCATTAGCCGGAAGGGTGTCGTGGACCTGTAGAGAGCTCCATCTAGCAGCGTCAGTACTTCACCTGCCAGGAGGACCGACAACAGGCGAGAGCCGGGCAGGTATGTGTGTCCCGGGGGATCGTGATGAGGAATGGAGAATTGACCTTTCCGGGGGATCGTGATGAGGAATGGAGAATAGACCTTACCATGGGGTCATGTTCATCCCTATGATGGTCTATGGATGATGACTGAGCACGTCATCAGTGTCAGGATGGGGACAGGGAGGATGACGATGACAATGTATAGGGAGGCAGATCTGGTGTTCTATTCATATCCATTATACCATCACAGTGGTATAATGGATATGAATGGATGTATTTATCACAGTACAGTATGGAATGTATTAGTACCGGGAAAGACCTGATTGCACTATGCTGTGTCTCCCATCCACTGACCACAGATCAAATAATGGTCCATGGTCAGTTCATTCATAGAGGTTTTAGGCCCGCTCACATCTGCGTTGTGGTGATATTTGCAAAGATTCACGTTTTTTTTTACACTTTACCCATATCACCTTCAAGAAGTTTCAGTGGGTGCTGTAGTGACCAGCGGATAGCACCACACAGAACTATGAAGACAAAGTCGCCAGCACACCAAAGTCCACCTTGTCGATCCGTCTTTATTGATGCCAAATAAGTATGGTATCACAAGGACACGCAACGTTTCGAAACTACAATGATGGCTGATGAAGGAATCGCATATTGTTCTCAAACGTTGTGTTTCCTTGTGATACCATGCTTATCTGAAGCAGGAATGTGCGAATCCTATCACCTGACGCCAGGAACATGCAGTTCTGTGCCCCGGCAGGTGTTTACTTTTCTGCATTTAACCCCGCTCAGCTGAGCGCCTCCAAACCTGGAAGAGACATGGGGCTGGCATCTGCTTCCATGCTTGGCGTGGACACATCACAACAACAAGGAAGAGGGACTGTATCATTCCCAATGAATGATTGTGCAGCGCACCTAAGTGGGATATTGGGTTGACTTGCGATACAGCAACACAATGGTCTGAAAAGACAGTTTATGTCCTGTCAGGTATGTATTCAAGCCCGTGGTGCAAAGGCGCGGACCTTCACGTGCAGTGTGTCGTGCAATTTTCACTCCAGCAAGTCAGCTTGCGACAGCTCGCGTAGCTGAACGTGCCAAGATGAAAAATGTCAGCTTGCGTGTATAAACCCACGCCATCAGGATGCGAAAGTCCATGGAGCTGTTACGCATGAGCCCATTGGCTGACGATAAAGTCTTTTATCTGGTCGCGCTCAGCTACTCTAAGCACTCACACACTGCATGCGCACGTCTGTGCCTCGCAGCTACGCTTTGCTCTAGAGCTGCAGCTAACGATTATTTTCAAAATCGATTAGTTGGCCGATTTATTGAGTTCGATTAATCGGTTAATCGGATAAACAATAAAATACATTTTAAAACATGGCTCCAGTGATGGGACTACTAGTTTGTATTGAGATTGCAGTCCATCACAGGAGCAAGCTTCGAGTGGTGGAAGTAAAAAAGAAAACAAATAGTGTGGTGTGCAATATAGTGAAATGGAAAGTGTAAAATTATACAGCAATGAATGCAGAATGGCACCGGCTATAGAGGACTACAAATCCCAGCTATAATACATTATACAGCACAATGCAGAATACCACCAGCTATAGAGGAATACAACAAATCCCAGCAACAGTACATTATAGCTGGTGGTATTCTGCATTGCGCTGTATAATGTACTGTTGCTGGGTTTTGTAGTCCTCTATAGCTGGTGGTATCCGGCATTGCACCACTGTATAATGTACTATTGCTGGGATTTGTTGTACTCCTCTATAGCTGGTGGAATTCCGCATGACGCTGTATAATGTATTATTGCTGGGATTTTTAGTCCTCTACACAGCGCAGTGCAGAATATCACCAACTATAGAAGAGTACAACAAATCCCAGCAATACATTATACATACAGTGTATGATGTATTGCTGGGATTTGTATTCCTATGTATAATATACAGCACAATGTACCATCAGCTATAGAGGACTACAAATCCCTGCAATACATTATACATACAGTGTATAATGTATTGCTGGGATTTGTATTCCTCTGTATAATATACAGCACAATGTACCATCAGCTATAGAGGACTACAAATCCCTGCAATACATTATAGAGCACCATGTGTGGGAAAGTGCAGGCTTACCTGAGCAGTCTTCCAGCAACTTGCTTCTGAGATAGGGTCTGCCTGAGATAGGTGCGTCGTGTAAAGCGTGGATGCGGGTCTGGCAGCGGTGAGCGTGATTTGGGGAGGAGGTGCAGCGTGTGTGGAGCCGTGAACAGGGCCAACTGATCGGAAGCCGATTAATCGATTATTGAAAAAGTTGACAACTTTTTCAATAATCGATTATAATCGATTATGTCGATTAGTTGTTGCAGCCCTACTTTGCTCCGCAAGGCTTCGCGTGCAGTGTGTCACGAGCTTTACGCATTATTATTATACAGGATTTATATAGCGCCAACAGTTTGTGCAGAGCTTTACAAAATTAGGAGGACATTACGGTTCCAATAGAAGTCAAACAAAATGGTAAGGAGGGCCCTGCTCGTAAGAGCTTCAAATCTAAAACATCTACCTACATCGTTGGGTAAAGCTAAAAGAGATGGTTCAATCAGATTGTGATGCTTCTGGCTGGCTTTAAAGGTGGGGAATCATTTGACAAAGTCAGTAAAAGGAAAATGTCCAGGTGGCTATTGTTATTCTGTGGGCTCAGAGCATGGGGCTGCAGGACACCTATTGCTGACATGTTGGTGATACCTACCTATTTTGAGGTGAACGCTTTTGGAAACAGTTAGGCGTCTATAATTGAAGCAGTGAATGTGACTATCATTAAACATTGTCAAACTTGGAAGATTCACATGTAAATGTTTGCTGAATATCAGATGTACTGCTTTGTAAATATGCCTCTTAGTTTCCTTCTTCAGGCATGGCTATATTCAACAAATCTCGAAGTTACCAAAGTCCCCATTACTGGTCAGTGTCGCATAGCAATACCATTAGTTTGGCTGAACAGCAAGTAATGGAAGTTCTCTTAGTCTGCTTTTATCCTTAGCAAGTGTTAGGGGGTCTATTTAAAATATATATATATATATATTACAGCTACTCCTCCTGCGAAACTTCATGTACATTTGTTCTGTGCAAATTAACCAGCTGTTTTGAGAATGGGGCAAATGTTATTGTTCTTGGGGTATTTTCTCTTCTGGTTGAATGTTTTTCAAATGTTATGCACTAGTCAATAGGGAAAATATGTAATTATGGCCACTAGATGAGGAAATAAATACTTTATAAGTAAGAAGAGATACAATATAGCAGTGAATGCTGGAAGAAATTTACAGATAAATGTAACCAGATCCCACAGTAGTAATGATTACATTTATCTGTGAATTCCTTCCTTTGTTCTCCTACAATTGTTACATTGTGTCTCTTGTTACTAAGATGTATTTATTTCCCATCCTCTTCAGCTCCATCTAGTGGCCATAATGCAGTATTTTCCTGATTCACTACTGCCCATAATATTTGAATATTGTTTAGCTAGAATAGAAAATAGCCTTTGGAACATTTGGTGTTACCCCATTCTCACAGCTGGTTAAGCCTTAATGTTTCCAAGATGAATGAATTCTTGAATTCATGTTTGTTTTGTATGTTTGTTTTTCTTTAGCTTTGCAATAACCTGGTTTTTGTTTTTCAGAACATTTTTTAGCATATCGGCAAGCATACTGAATATGTTTGGCAGTTAATTTTATTTATTCACTTTTATCACACATTTAGACAACATGAAATAAAGCTCAAATATTGTTTTAATTGGAACAACAATCCATGGCTGGCAGCCCAGCTATCGGGGTACCAAATTGGTACAGTTCCACTTTTAAGATATATTCAAAGTGTTTCAGGTTGAAAGCCTCCCCCTACCTCTGGATTTGAGCTATGGATGTTAATGAAATCACAAAATTATGCACTAGAGTACCTAAAATTAAGGCTGGATGAAAATTAGGGTCTCAACGGCACTAAGATTGGCAAGCCGCTTTTAGTTAGTTTTAATCCATCTTTAATTTAGATACTTTAATGCATGTGATCGTGATTTCATTAACATCCATTGCTCAAGCCCTAAGTAAAGGGGAGGCTTTTCCCCCCCGAAATGTGTTGGCTATATTTGATACCAATTAACGTTTCAAAAATGCAGACATTTGTTCTAGGCACTCCTCATTACACATTCAAGAGTTGAGCGTCTGAGCTTTTTGTTTATTGTAACTGGAGAGGTAGCAGCCCAGGACCAGAACAAGGTCCACATACACTACTTTCACTGCAAATCTGTGTCCTAGAAGGAAAACGTATTCCACTTTATATCCTTTAGAACCATTTCCACATTCATCAGTCCAGCACCATCATGCATACATCAGGCTTTAACATACAGTATGTATTTAACCTGAGTTTGGCTGGAGTTACAAAATTAATGGCAATGCACATGACACTGCAGTGTGTTGTTGTACTGCGTTGTTGTCAACCGGCCTGAAAGCATTGGAGTTTCCAGTTGAATTACCCATTAATATTTTTACTCCTTTTGAATATATTCCCTACCACGAAAACATAATCTGTGCTTTTTAACTTTAGTCACACTGGTATTATTAGATTAAGATGTTACACACCTTTAGTCACATATATTGTATTTAATAACAGTGAAGAGTGAATAAGAGTGAAGAGTGATGAGATAAAGCAGATAAAACAAGCTAACTGGGAGGGCAGTAAACCGGAATCATCCAATCAGAAATTACCTCTGAATTTCTATGACAGCTGTAAATGTGAAATGTATTGGCTGCCCTGGGTTGTTAAGTTTTCTGTACCTGGAAACCTTAGGTCTTCTTAATGATAGGGTCTTCTAGCAGGATCACCGCATACTATATAAGGGGCACCTGGGAGTGCACTGCAGTATGGAGGCAGCTAACGATTATTTTCATAATCGATAAGTTGCACGATAATTTTTTCCACTAATCGATTGGTTGCATTAAAAAAAAAATTCTCTCCCTTATAATCGATTAGTTGTTGCAGCCCTACACTGCAGAAAGCACTAACGCAGAAATCTGGACAAGAACTTCAAGTGCTATTAAAGCTTATGTATGTTTTTTTCTAATGCTTGCCTTATGTGATGCCTCTCAATGTATATATTCTCTTCTTTCCACCCAATATCCTGTTTTTGGTTGTCTACTTACAGCGTCCCAAGGAGACACCCTTGTACGCGATCCCATCATACATACACTGCTTTACATTGCAGGAAGCCACCTCTTCCCCCCAGTCCTGTGTCCTCCAGTGCCATGCTCCTCCGCCCTCACTGTGTCCTCAGAAGTTCAGGAGAAGTGATACAATGTGGCGCTGGGGGACAGAGAAGAGAGAGAAGTAGATGTTTGGCACATACTATTAATCAATATTGTGCTGGGGAATGTTCCCCTGATTGAGGCGCGTCCAAAAAAGGCTAAACGGTTGTAGCCTTTAGAAGTAATCGTGTACTCTGGCTATACTGGTCGGAATAACGGGCTCCTTTTGCTGAAGGGACCCTAAGAAGCACTTGAAGTGGAGCTACACCCTCCTACCTCTTACAGCCAAAGATGGTGCCATCTTAGCCTCTATTTGGATTGCAGTTGCCATGGTGCTGAATAGGGATGTTCACATACCAAGTACCGTACTTGGTACAAGTACTGACACTGTCTAAATTGGTGGGTCAAGTTCCACCTTAACCGCCTTCCGGCCAGCCGTTGTTCAAAAACGGCCGGCTGGGAGCTCCCTGGATCTGAGCGGGCGTTTTTAAACGTCTGTTCAGCCAGGCCCACTTACGTGCGAAAACGACGATTGCTCCCAATACGCTGCACATATTATATATCGCCGCAAACATCGCAGTGAGAGCAATAATGTTAGGCCCATCAATCACTGATAACACTAAACAGATAAGCGGCAAAAGCTTTTAAAGCGTCGCCTATGGCCAATTTTGGGTATGGTAGTTTTTTGCGATTTCGCAGATGCGTGCAATTTTAAAGCTTGACATGTTTGGTGTCTATTTACCTGATGTAACCCCATCTTGTATATTTTACCTAAAAATTGGGTAATAATAAATGTTTTATAACGGAATGCAGGAAAAAAAAATGTTTCCCCCAAAATTTTCACAAACCTTTCGTTAATATAGTAAAAAAAAAAAAAACAACCCCCAGTGGTGATTTATATACCACCAAAAGAAAGCTCTATCTGTCCCAAAAAAATTGAATAAAATGAATTTCAGTACAGCACTGCGTGACGGGAAAAATGTCAGTCAAAGTACCGCAGCGCTGAATACTGAAAATGGCCTGGACAGGAAGGGGGTGTAAACACCTGGTCTTCATGTGGTTAACTTGTCTTCCTGTTGCTCCCCTGTCACCCTGTCAGCTGCCAGAGCCCCGAGAGGTACCCTGTTTGGTTGCCATAGGTACACTTCTGCTCATGGCCCACAATTCAAATCTTCAGGGAATAGGATTTTCTGCAAAAAATTGTGCTAACAAGAAATGTTCATGTTGCCCATAGCAACCAGTCAGAATCCTTTTTCTTTTCTTTTTCCTTTTTAAGATCTGTACTGCAGAAATAATGGTTGAAGATGACAGGTTTCTATGAGCACCAAACACTTTTCTTATTAAAACACTTTTCATTAAAAAAACTCAGTTATGGAGAGAACTGCTGCCTTTTCTGAGGTAAACACTCCATATTCCTGCCAGCACTGTACGTTTTCTGTCATGTTTCTGTATACATGGCAGGAATATCTGTGAGGAAAGACATGGGAGGACTTGCTTGCTTGCCTCTGGCGTTATACAGTCACTGCGGTGTGTGTGCTTTTTCTGAGAATCCTTTATTTAAATTACATCTACTTTGCCATAACCTAATAAACATTCTCAGCCCTTGTTATCGGGTTGTATAAAAAGCTCCTTTGCCAGAACTTTACCAAGGCTTGCTTCAAAGATGTTCTGAAACAGAATTTGAATTGCTCAGTATAAAGCAAATCAGTATGGCCTGAGGGCTTGTTCACACCATTTTCTGGTCCCGATCTGGTGCAGATCTGCAGACACGGTGCTATGCGTGCAGCGCGTTTTACCGTGTTCTGGATGCGTTCCAGTTCCTTTTTTTTTTTTTTCCTGTTTTTTTGTGGAGTGGGGCTGTCGGCTGCTAACTGCTGTGTGGTGTGCTTTCGGCGCGTTCGGGTGCATGCAGTATTTTTTCTGAACGGAACTGGGGAGAACTGGAGCCCATAAAACACATTGGGATGCATTTTTAGTGCAGGAGTGAACTGTTCTGGTCCGGACATCGTGTGAACAAGCCCTTAAGGTAACCTGTATGGGAGTGACCATTGCAGAGTAAGCAGGCCTTGGGGCCATCAACCTGCACCTGGCTTATTTCAGCTCACTAGACGGGTCTTGAGTCCAGCTCGGAGGACTGGGTGAGTGTAAATGTTTTATTTTTTCTAAGTAAAGGTATTTCTTAAGCAGAGAAGATTTACGTAGCGCAACCAGCCAATCGGTAGTAATGGATTAGATCATGCATCTGCTGAAATCATGGGGGCAGAGTTCTTTCCTCTACAACGATGTACTGAGTTGAGAAGGGTGGAGACAGATGGACACATGGCAAGTTTGACTTCTTTTTAGAAGAAGATTTCAATGACAGATATAGTCCCCTATATTATTTAAAAGGTTCAAGCGTGTGACCTGCTATAAGGTCAGGTTGGAATGTAATTGCTCTTATTGAAGCTTCCGGGATTACAGCATCGACATGTTCAATAGATAGTAATAGTACTGCTGTCACATTTAGTGTTTATCATTCAGATCTGTTAATAAAAAAAATTTCTTTCTTACAGTGCAATGAAGATCTGTTATATTTTGCTGTTTCCTATCCTGGGACTCAGTTTTGCTGTCCCAATTGAAAGAGCACCACCAAAACAAGAGGAGGAGCGCCCTGCCGAATCCGCAGTAAGTACCCTTCTTCTTCCATACATAGTGAGGGCAGATGTGTTACAGCTGAAGACAAGGAGAATATACAACGTTTTATATTTTTATTCTAATGACGAGCTCTAACATTTAAAAAGGGTTAAAGTATTTCTCAAATTAAAGTTTCCGTTAAACACTTTGGTTAGAATAGGGTTTTGGTTTTTTTAGGGGGGCGGAGGGGGTTGCTGTTTGTTTCCCTTTTGGCAGATGACTCTTCTTTTACTGTTAGGGAATTACTGAGTTACCGGTATCTCCATTAGAAGATTTCCCCTCACCTGCTCTGTGGTTGGATTTCCCGTTACTTTGTGACAGCTAGTGAGGCTAAATCTCATCAGTGAACAGAGGCAACAATACTCTAGCCAGATAAAACTATTTGTCTCAGACTAAGGTCCCATTCACACTGAGTGATTCGCAAATCGTGCGTTTGTTGCGCGATATCGCGCAAATGCTTGCATTGAGCAAGCTAGAATCGCGGCAAAATCCGCTCCAAAAAGGGTCCTGCTGTAGCGACGCACGACCCGCGACAGCGACGGACAGAGCCCCATTGCCATGCATTGGAGAGCGATATCGCGCGGTAAATAGCCGCGATATCGCGGGAATTAGCGCGCGATAAATCGCTCAGTGTGAATGGGGCCTTAAGGTGTATCTAAACCCAAAAACAAAATGACTGGAACTTATCAATTTATCAGAACTGGAGCAGACAGACTCTGGAGCAGTTACCTACAGCAACCAATCAGCTTCTCTCTACCGTTTGTTCAGTTAAGCTTTGAAAATGAAAGCAGTTGATTGGTTGCCCTGGGTAACTGCTTCAGATTCTGTCTGAACCAGTTTTAATACATTCTTCTCGCTGTATTGTTTTCCGACAATACTTAAATGTGTTGGCTGCATTCATTTTTTTTTTTTTTGCCTTTTTTATTTTCACCTGGTGATCCATCTAGTAATGCACTTCCTCACTTGGTCCCCACTGACACCTAGGCGATCCGTGAACACGTGCCAAACACGGGTAGAAAATCCATGCTATGACACATATTAACAGAAACCGACAAAAACACGCAACGCGCTTGCAGTGCCATTACTAGTTAAAATGCGCACAAACTATGGGAAAAAAACGCAGGACACTTGTCAGAAATTTTGCTACATGAGCTTCTCTTCTTTCCCACCTTTGTCACATGTGTAGGAACCTAATGAAATCAATGGGGATGTGCAATAAATGCTGGAGAAAATCATGTGCAAATGTGACGTGCATTCCTCGTATACCTAGGTGTGAACGGGGACTTATGGTGGCTCCACTCTGAATAGCAGCATTGTCATCCTGCGGGGAGGGTACTAAAAACAAGTGAGCTAGTGCAGCCAGCACACCTAAGGATTGGAAAGCTGCAATATATTACGTGTTTTGGATGGATACAGGTGAAGTCAAAACTTTCTTTTTTTTTCTCTGTCAGTAATGAGGCAAGGATGAGTAACACCATCTCGTGGCTTGCTTCATCAAGCAAGGTGAAAGAGGAAGTTCCTAGTTTTTAGTACACGAAACACTACAGGTTTCCTGTGAAAATCGTGATCCAAATTTACCATGGTTGCACTATAAAGACTGATTGAATATCGGACCAGTTACTCAATAGCTATTTTTTCTACGGACCCCAATGGTTATACTTTTGCAATGCTCAGTCACAATAGAAGATCCATAAATAACAAACTGTGAGAATTTTAGGGATAAATATTCTTATATACAGCTGTGTTATAACTATGGGAAATGGAGTGTCAGGCCATCGGAACGGTTAAACGAGGATCTAATGATGAATGAGTCACACCTGTGTGGAGTGATTTGGTGCTTAGAAAAACAACTCTTTTAGCATTCAGTGTATCTCTGATTAAGCCTAATGGTGAAATGCGTTGGGGTTGAGGATCCAGGGGGAGATATGGACAGTGCGCTTATTGCTCCTTAAATAAAGACTTTCTATTTCTGGACAAGACCCTGTGCGGTATGTTTTGAAATTTTGAAGTTTTTATAAAGCATTTACAAAGCTTGCAGCTCCATTGTTGGGATTTTAAACACAGACCAGACTGGGATTGCTGGCTTGCTGAAGTATATTGAAAGCCTGCTAAAGTTTGCTAGTAGGTTTTTTTTTGTTTTTGCTGGCACTGCCATTATGATCTGCCTACTGAGCAGGCAAACTGTGTTCTCTGTTTGCAACACAAGTTATATATTTTTTTTTCAATTTTGGTTATATTCTTTTATAAAATGGAGCAGCATATATTTCCTTCCAACATACAATCTTGCTTTTGTCACAGGACACTGGCCTGTACTACGATCGCTATCTGCGAGAGGTAATTGACGTGCTGGAAACAGACAATCATTTCCGCGAGAAACTTCAAACTGCCAATGCAGATGACATCAAGGTAAGATTGTGTAATAGAGCCAGTTATTTAATGTGTACGGCACACTTCCAGCCTGTCCTGGCATAGCTAATATTTGCATTACTGTTTGTTGATTTTGTCTTGGTGGAGGAGCAAAGTACAGTTGTAACATAACAACTGAAGATATTATCATCTCTAGAGTTTGGACTTAATTCCTCCACTTTGGCACATCTATGACATTGCTGATCTTTGGAATTTGTTGGAACACAGGCCACTGAATTGCATGCAATGCCTTCTGGTATATAATAACTTTTGTTGTTAGGAGGTGCAGTTTTCAAGGCAGTTGCTTGATCTTTGCTACCTAGTGAATCACTGATCTCAAATAAGCATGGAGCGAGTGATGTCTGAACTAAATGCGTGTTAAAGATCAGTGACTCATTAGCTACTGAATGCAGGTTGGGGATGATGGCTTCAAGCCTGCACCTTTTTAAAAAAAAAACAAAAAAAAAAACAGTAGCAGCTCCTATATTTCTGCCCTTGCACATACCACATGTCATGGTAATCAAAGTAATAAAATAAGCTCAAAGCTCCAATATGTTTTAATGTTTGTCAGACTTCTTTCCTGTGATGAGTAAAAGTGTTTTGGGGGTTATAGGGCTCCTGGATTATTCTGCCCCCACGAGCTGCTGCCCCTATTCTAGGGCTACAGCTAACGATTATTTTCATAATCAACTAGTTTTTTTTTAAATTATTAATCGGATTAAAAAAAACATCTTTTATTTAAAATAAAATACACAACTGCAGTGTTACAAACATAGTTTACTTCAGAATAAAACTGCACATTTTTTGCAATCGCACCACACATTTCAGTGTAGGCAATAACACTGCGGGTAGGAGGCGCGTTTCGGGTGCCACTGAAATGAATGGCATTGCAACGCACATTTTGTAGCAGAATTTTTCAGGCCGAAACCAAAAATGGCTTCTTTCACACAAGATAAAAAATTGAAGTCAGACTTGCAGTGCTAGTTCCCCATCTTTAATTTGATTAGCAGGAGAGTAGCATGCTTGGGTAGACTAAAGCTGGCCGTACACCTTACAACCATCGCACGACTTTAGTTGTGCGATTGGTTGTAAGGTGATTAGAATTTCGTACAATCTGCCCATCTTGGACAGGCAGATCGTACTTGCGATCATCACAAGCCCTCCCCTCTGAGGGGAGGGCTTCCGATGATTGCAGTGAGGAGAGGGCAGTGTGCGCTTGCGGCATTCGTCTTCTGAGAACGCCACCAACGCACCGAAAATTGTACGATTCTCGGCAGGTTTTCCAGCGTGCTTGGAAGACGAAATTCGTGCGACTTTACAGTAGAAGCGGTCGCACGCTGCCCATACACCTGCCGATTATCGTGCGATAATCGGCAGGTGTATGGGCACCTTTTAGGGAAAGCCTGAGGCCTTAAAGTAGGATAAAGCAAAGCTGAATAGCTAACATGAAAAGAAGACTAGAACTCCCCTTCCTGACTTCAGGGGAGAACACAAAATATTATATATTATGCAGTATGTTGTCCTGTTTGACCTGATTTAAATTTCAATCTATATTTTAAGTATTTTAGTTTTATAGTCCATAATACAACAAAAAAATATGTATAAAAACACTATAAAGTCACTTTAATGGCTATGCCCACTTCTCTTTTCAGAGTGGGAAACTCAGCAAAGAGCTGGACTTTGTAAGTCACCATGTGAGGACCAGACTGGATGAGCTCAAACGACAGGAAGTGTCAAGGCTCCGCATGCTAATTAAAGCCAAGATGGATGCCACCATGGAGGAAAGTAAGTAGAGACACATTTGGCTGGTTGTTGTTGGTTACTTGCACACCCTCTTTTTGGAGCAGCACAGGAACCACTAACGTTTTAGGCCGTGGCTCCTTTCCTACCAACTACATTGTATGCAAGCCTTCCCCCACTGCATAAATGTAGTCCTGTGTGTCCAAAGCAATTCAAAACTTGTATAGGTTAGAAGCTTAAAATGCATTGTGCCATGGTCTTAGGTGGAATAATATTTAAAAAAAATCAAAAAAGGAACAGTGCCTTGTGTAGTGGTGACTTTGGTAATAATGCAAAGCATCCCTACAAACTGCTGACACTCAAGAGACACCAGCCAGGCGTTTAAACTGAACCTTTTATCCTGTGGCTGGTGTGAACTATACTACATGTTGATTTCCTCTTTGCCCCTTGCACAATCTGTGGCGAACTACTGTGGTGAATTTTGGAGATTTGGCTATATATATATATATATTTCTTTTTTTTCCTGCATTGGCATCCAGTGTACTGGGGAGAAATGTAGCACGTCTGTATTTTACCACACTGCACATTACATGAGCATTGTGGTGTGAATGAGGCCACATAGAAAACATCAACTCATGTGCCACAAGTATAGCTTTTTGGTCTAGAGCTAGTATGTGACGCTTGCACACAGATGTTTTGCTTCATAACAGATGATACATGTTGCAGTATTTAATTATCTGTTCACTGTAATAACCTGACTGCTTTTGTGTTTTTTAGATGTTCAGATTGATCACCTTGCTTTATTGAAGCAGTTTGAGCACTTGGACCCCCAGAACCAACACACGTTTGAGGCCCGGGATTTGGAATTATTGATCCAGGCTGTAAGCATGACACAGTATTGGGATGTTACTATTTTGTTTACAACACACTGATTGCCTGATGATAATGTAACCAGAGTATAATTTATTGGATCCAATTTGTGCGAATGTTTATATAGATCTGAACAAATTTGTTGAGACCCTTACAGCTCATTGATGCACTTTGCCTATCCTCCTAAAAAGTTATGAAATTATAAGCAATTTTCTTATGTATATCTGCCTGCCTTTGCTTTGTCCCGAAGTAAAGCAAAGAAAGTTTGAAAAGACATATATATGACTGCCTTTACTGCAAAATATATACTAAAATGGCTTGGGCAGATAGCTTGGTACAACTGGAAAAGATTATAAATAATTGGATCTTAGTGATATTTCCAACTAACTGTGTTCTGTAAGTAGTATCACACTTGTCTTCAATCTTGTAATCAGTCAGTCAGACTATTTAAATAGAGAAAAGTGGTTACTGTTCTATTTGGTATCATGTGCCCCACAATGGAAATGGAAAAAAAAAAGGAGAGTTGGCTGAGGCTGTCAGAAAAAAAAATGATAGACCAACACGTCAAAGGCTATGCACCCATCTCCACGTTGCTTGATGTCACTGTGACTACAGTTGCAAATATTATTAATAAGTTCAAGGTCCATTGAAATATGCAGTGCTTTCTAACACTGGGCAGTATGTTTCACTCCAGAATTCTTTGATAGTCTGGGGATTTCATTGTGCCCTTTACTGATTCAAGGCAATCTGTACCAGATGCAGCACAGTAGCCACAAAACATAACTGAGCCTTCTCCATGTTTCACAATAGGCACAGTGTTTTTTTTCTTTGAAAGGTCCTTTTTTCCCCCGTAAAAATAGAGCTGACGTGACTTGCCAAAAAGCTCCAGCATTGTCTCATCTGTCCAATGGACATTCTCGTGGAAGCATTGAGGTCTGTCAATATGCATTTGAGCAATTTCCAGTCAGGCTTTTTTAGGTTTTTCTTTTAACACTGAATTCCTCCTGGGCCTACTTCCTTGAGCTCACCATCACTCAAAAAGCAATGGAAGATGCCATCAGACACTAATGTACCTTTTTTTTTAACAACAGCTAATCCGCGCTAAATGGGTACCAATAAGCTAAGTGTCAAAATTAAATATATATATAAAGTCCACTGCCGTGCCAACTATGTAGTGTGAAATTCTTAAAACAATGCACCGCACTGAACCTTTCAATTACTGAAAACAAATAAATACAGGTGAAACTCGAATAATTAGAATATCGTGCAAAGTTCATTTATTTCACTAATGCAACTTAAAAGGTGAAACTAATATATGAGATAGACTCATTACATGCAAAGCAAGATAATTCAAGCCGTGATTTGTCATAATTGTGATGATTATGGCTTACAGCTCATGAAAACCCCAAGAACCCCAAATCCACAACCTCAAAAAAGTAGATTATTACATGCAATCAATAAAACAAGGATTGTACATAGAACAATATCGGACCTCTGAAAAGTACAAGCATGCATATGTACTCAGTACTTGGTTTGGGCCCCTTTTGCAGAACTTACTGCAATTACTTTTGCACGATATTCTAATTATTCGAGTTTCACCTGTAAATATACCCCTATGAGAAAGGTCATAAACTTTATAAACTTAATAAAATCAACCTCAAATAAATTATTTGAATCCAAGGTGATACAGTCTTATGAGACTTGATAAGTGTCCAATAAATCAACCAGTGCATAAGTGTTCATATAGATCGATATCAAACAGTGCACAAATGCAGATTAATGTTCATATAAATCTGTATGATATACTGTGATTTGGGAACTAATGCCTCTAAGAAAATCACGGAGTATCTTCCTTCAATGATCGATCTCCTCTGATATATATATATAATAAGAAAATAAAAACACTCACCAGAAGTTTCTGACCATGCATTCAAATGGTCATGCTGAGCAAGGGTGAGCGTGCTCTACTTCAATACCGATCCTCCAGCTGTCACTTTAGATTTCGGTAATCATCTCGCCCCTCAAACACCAAACGAAATCCAAGGAGCTCCCCAACTCGATTAAACGATCCACCCCACAAAGGGAAAAGGGATACAATAGTGTAGTATATCGAGATAAAATATTTATTAAAATGTAACTTACAAGTAAGTATACAATCATCAGCAGGCTGGTCAAGCGTCCACCACAAAACTAGCCTCAGACGAAAGTAACACAGCACGCACCACTTCCTATGCGTTTCGTCACTGGGACTTTTTCAAAGAGGGTGTACGTGCTGAGTTAGGGAGATACAATTTATACATCTCACCATGAATAAATTTACATAATCTGATAACATGGTATCCAATCATGTCATAAAGACATGAAATTAAAAACAACACCCCTTTTGTATACAAATATTTTTACCCAAGAGTCCCAGTATTATCCAAATGAGTACATTAAATACTTCAAATCTAATTCTATGTTTAATCCTCCTGGATGCAGTGAACCCAGGGAGTGAATCCACTTAGTCTCATTCTGAGAGATCTGCCTCTTGAGGTTAGAACCCCTCCAGTGTTTATGCATTTTGTCAATCCCTATTAGTTTGAGCCCCTGGGGTTTTTTTTCCATGGGATAATAGAAAGTGTTTAGAGAGACTATGTTTTTGATATTATTTATATGTTCATGAATCCTTACTTTTAGCTGCCTAGTAGTTCTACCTACATATTGGAGGCCACATGGGCACTCCAACAAGTAGGTGACGTGTACTTGAACAAGTAATACATTTTTTAATAGTAAAGGTTCTACCGTTCACGGATGTAGAGAATTGGTTAACTCTGATTCTGTTATTAGTAACTTCACACACATTACATTTTTTACATTCTTTGTCGACTTATTCTTCAGCAGTTCACTTCTATCCAATCGGACTATCTTCCCCTGTATGTCTTCTGTATATTCTTTTTTATATCCTTTTTCTTGGAAACGTTTTAAGATATTTTTTGATTGTTCCTCATAGGTCACATAGTAAGGTACAATTACGTCGGACGGATCTCTCAGAATGAGACTAAGTGGATTCACTCCCTGGGTTCACTGCATCCAGGAGGATTAAACATAGAATTAGATTTGAAGTGTTTTCTTACTAATGATTAGCATTATTATCAATGTATTTAATACTCTTTTGGATGAAATGGACCCGGAGACCCGGAAGTAAGCCCTGGCCTAAATCCTATCGAACATCTATGAAAAGAGCTGAAACATGCAGTCTGGAGAAGGCACCCATAAAACATAGGACAGCTGGAGCTGCTCAAGAAGAGTGTTAGCAAGTGCAAACGTCTCATTGAGAGCTACAGAAATCGCTTGTGTGCCGTTATTACCTCTAAAGGTCGTGCAAAAAAAATATGAGGCTATGGGTTCCATGATTTTATTCATGCAATTTTAATGTTTTATTATTTAAAATATTCTGTAAAATCATACAGCAACGTTTGATGGAATAGACAATGACGGCTGCCAAATGTTTTGTCAATCTTTTAGTTACTTCAGAGAAAATTGTGGTTTCTTTGTTGTGGAAGGATACCAATAAATTTGTCCGTGTGTGTATACTACACTTTAATAATAATCAGATTGGGTCTTGAGTCAACTAGCATTACTACATGGTAACCAGCAACCTGCTGTGAGCGCAGTTTTCGCAGTTCCTATGCAGCTCCTATGCAGCATTGTAGGCTGACCCATTCTGACCTGTGATGCATTTTGAGTGTTTTTTAAGACAGTTGGCACAGTAGTCACTTTAGCTCTTGTCAGGGAGCTCTCGGAGGGCTGCAGCATTGTGTTTGCATTGAGGAGCTTATTCTTTTAGCAAATTTCATATGATCAAACCCCTCACAATGATCTGACATGTTGTTTTCAAGAATTCAATGAGCCTCCTTTTTGATTTTGCTTAGGCCACAAAGGATCTAGAAAACTATGACGCTGCTCGACATGAAGAGTTCAAACGCTATGAGATGATGAAGGAACATGAGAGAAGGGAATATCTCAAGTCACTGGATGAGGACAAAAGAAAAATGGAAGAGGCTCACTATGAAGAGCTGAAGAAAAAGCACAGGGAGCATCCCAAAGTAAACGTACCTGTAAGTGTGCTAGAGCATAGCTTGTTGTTATGTCACCAGCTTGTTTAAACTTGCAACTTTTGGCAGTTAAAGTGAACCCATCATGTTCCATAATATAATATACCTGAGCCTAATAAAGTATATACTCTGTGGAGCCTGCAAGTACCTATGCTTCTCTCCAGGTGAGCTCCTTTGTGCCTGTAGAGGATCCTGTATCCAAACTGAGATTCATCTCCATCTGTCAAGTATCTAAGCCTCTACTGACCACAAAGGTTCTGGCATTTGACAGTTAAATGACAGAAAGTAGGGTATAAGGCTGAAGGGGTTGGTGCTTAGCACCTACTTCGAGTGGCCCTGGATACAGTCTGGGCTTGGGATTCTGGGTCCCCCACATGACTAAAGAAACTTATGTGAAGACATGCGCAAGTACTTGTGCCTGCATTTTACCAGTAACGTTAAATTATATACTTTGATGAACATAACAAATTCACTTTAAAGCTGAACTCCAGGAACAAATGAAAAATGGGCCTCCCTCCCCACTGCAAGGGTTTACTACTCGTTTTGCCTAGTTGATGATGCATAAGGGGATATTATTACCTTATTCATCGTTCTCCTCCCGTCTGACTCTACAGAATGTGGACAGCCCTCGGTGTCCTGCATTGTTGGGGTGATGACGGATGGTTTCGGAGAGCTAGTCACACTAAAAGGAGAAAGCCTTTGGTATTGAGGAATACAGAAAGTATATCACCTTGCTTATCATCCCCTAGGCCAGGGCTCAAAATTTCAAGTCCTGAGCTACTAGCCAGGCCTTAAGAGTTACTAGCCATCAGTTGCCCCACCTAACCCTTACCCGGCCTTAACTCCGTCCCTAAACACACCCACTTAAATAATCTTATGATTCTTATCTTATGATAGTTGCCACTTGTAAACGGCAGATGAGGGATTCGTGCTGCAGGAAAACGCAAGTTCCTGACACAGGAATCCCTAATCACACCTGAAATATACTGTAGGTGTGAATGAGGCCTAATATACACATACACTGAAAGTGCTCATACACCTGCTGATTATCATACGATAGTTGTGGGTGATCCCGCGATCGTACGATAATCGGCAGGTGTATGGGCAGCGTGCGACTGCTTCTACTGTTGAGTGCGTGCGTTTGTCATCTGTTTTGTCATCTGTCATCTGATGAGTGCATTTGTCATCTGTTTTGCTTGACTTCTTCTACTGTAAGGTCGCACGACTTTCAACTTCCAAGCACGCTGGAAACACACACACACACACACAAATATAATAATAAATCCCCCCAGCCCCCTCACCTGTTCACGTCTTTGCAGGGAGGAGGCTGTGAGCAGGATCGATCCCTGGTTATCCCCAGGGATCGATCCTCCTCACATACATTCTTTCCTTCGGCCGAAGCTCAGAACTGTGTAAAATATTACACTCAACCACCCCCGAGCCCCCCAGCCCCCTCACCTGTTCACGTCTTTGCAGGGAGGAGGCTGTGAGCAGGATCGATCCCTGGTTATCCCCAGGGATCGATCCTCCTCACATACATTCTTTCCTTCGGCCGGAGCTCAGAACTGTCAGAGCTCCGGCCGAAGGAAGCCAGAGCGGACAGGAGC